>NW_028242149.1:0-79123 GCF_964263255.1 Lissotriton vulgaris | reverse complement strand
ACCAAATCCCAAACCCACACAACCACTCACATACCAATTTACAGACCCATACAACTACTGATACATACACTCACTAACTCATACTGCCCCTCACCCACACACACAACCATTCACTTACCATTACAGCCACTCACACAGCTACTCACACTCCATTATAGCCACTCACCAACCCACAAAATTACTCCCACACCCACACACAGACCCATATAAACAGTTGAACACCCATACAACCACTCACATTCCCACTCATATGAACACTCACTCACCCATACAGGTACTCACTCACCCATACAGTTTCTTAAAGAGGTACTCACTCACCCTTACAGTTACTCACACATCCATTCCCTCATCCACAAAACCACTTACATACCCATTCATACATCAATACAAGCACTCACACACCCACTCAGTCAATGATACAGCCACTCACACAGATTCTTACTGTGGAAAACAGACACTCACACACCCACTCACTTACCTATATACTCACTCAAAAAGCCACTTACTTACCCTTACATCAACTTAAAAGCCCAGTGACTCAGTCATACAGCCATTAACACAGCCACTCAGTCACTCAGTCACTCATACAGCGCTCATATATACACTCAGCCACCCATAGAGCCACTCACACAACCAATCAGAATCAATGCAGCCACTCACATAATCACTCACTCACCAATACAGCCACTCACCCATACAGCAACTCAGATACCCAGTCCCACACTGATAAAGGCAATCACAGTGCCACTCAGATGACATATGTTAGAAACAGTATTACTCAGTAGTCCAAAATAGAGCATTAATGTAACTTATGCAGTAGCTTAGTTTACATCTTTAAGTTGTCTCAAAATTGTTCATAAAAAACTTACAGGATGATGTTATGAGTGATGTCATTTGAGATGTCATCAGTGATGTTACTGACCATGTTGTGAGTGATGTAATATGGAAGGTCATGAGCAGTGCATTGCGGGGGAGAAAGTTAAAGTTAACTCGGCTATGTATATATGTATATATATATATATATATATTTATATATATATATATATATATATATATATATATTACCTACTGGCGGTCGCCAGTAGGTATATATAGTTAGGATTTTTTCTCTATGTAACTTTTGAAAATTCTATGTCTAATACCTTTGGCGTTTGTGGACGGAATCGGCTGAAATTTTCAGGAAAATTGGCACATTTGTTTCTGAGCAGCCCCTGAAAATGTGGGGGGGTTTCGTCAAGGGGGGGCCGAGAAAAAAGGGGGGTCCCAAAACGCGTTTTTAACATTGAGTTTTCCATAGGGCGTTTGGCCTCACTTTTAGCTCGAACGGCTGAATGGATTTGCACGAAACTTGGCAAAATTGTAGGGACTGTTAGCCCGATGTGCCTTTGCTGGGTCTCAATATATGTGCTCCAGTGGATTTTGAGAAATTAACGTTTTAAAAAAATTATATATCTGTGACAGCGTCCCGGATAGCGCTCCAGTTCGCGTACTTTTCGCGTAACGGAGCTTTGCGAAGCGAAGCTGATTGGCTCTCCGGTGTCTGTCAACATTCTAAACAGTCCGTAGCGGCCGCCATCTTGTTTCTCGGTAGGATCGAGAGACAAGAGGAGGCCAAAGCGAAGCGGCAAATGACCATAAGGGGGTATAGTAGATCCTCCCTGACCCCCTAGGTTTGATGTGGAGGTTTTTAAAGGGCCCCGCGGGGCTAAAAAAAAAAAAATCGTTTTTTTTTCGTGGGGTGCGCCCGGTACGCGTACCGGAAAGCGGTCTGGGGAGCGTACTATAAGTTAACAAGAATGATTGACTTTTAACTTATTGTATGTTTATTGATTGTTCGTTTTGTTGTTTTTATTTTTGTTTTTTTTTATTTACGAAGCAACATGTAGGTACCAATGCAGAGTCTAAAAATCAATAAACGCCGTTTCCTTTGTAGATATCTTGCATGTTGTTACAGAAGTTATTGTGGTATATGGAATTCATACCATAGTCTGTCAGGAAAGCCGAAACAACATGGATGCAGGAGATGATAAAGAGATGTTAAATACACATTGGAGATAATATAGTGGAAGAAAGGAAGTAACTATGCGCAAACTTAGTATGTAACACAAAAAAGTTGCACAGTATATTTAAAGTCTGATTTCACGGTATAATCAATTTGCTACTAGTTTACAATATACATATAAAAATGAATAATGTGTCAAACAATTTTTGAATTATGAAATAAAAATTTATTATTCTGATTCTTTCTCAAAATTTAAAAGAAATTCTAAGCAAATGAAGCGATCCTGAGCGAAAAATACCAAATACCGAATAGACCACAACCTAAAGACATTAAGGGAAGCTGAAGGTCTGTATTTGGTTTACGCTAAATCACAGTCGGGGAACACAAGATGCCCCACGCATAATGACTGCAGACACCCTCTACAAAGAACAGACCACGCACGTAAAGAGCCAAGTAAGGAACCAGCTCCCCATATTGGCTAAGGCACTTGGACTCGCTGTTATACAGTACTACTTCCAGCATATCAGTAACCACAGAAGCCTCTGCCTGACCCACCTGTGTTCCGCCGTGGGATCAGATGCAGACCCGCAGCCTGGTTTGACGCCGGAGCCTACGGAGCCGAGTGTGCCGGGTGACCGCGATTGCGGTGTTGGTATGGCGCCGAAGAGTGCAGCAGCGGCTGCTGCAAAGGCGAGAGCAGCGCGACTCGCTCAGCGCGAAAATATGGAGGCCTCGGTTAGGGGAGGTGGAGGCGGAGTGAGGAGTCCGGCAGCCGGGGGGGCCCTTGAGAAGACGCCTGGCAAGTCGGCTACTGGCGCCGCTCGGAAAGGCGGGCAGAATACTCCCTCTGTCGCCGACTTCCTCCGCAAACCCCCAGGGAAGCTCCTTCCGGGGCAAGCTGTGCAGAGTCAGTCAAGCGCAGAGCTCAGACCTCAGACGCCGGCAACAGAGACTGCTCTGTGTGAACCAGCTGGTGCCATGACAAACGAAAGGGCTCCACACAGACGAGCAGGGACAGAAGGAGGAATCACGCAGGACAAAACGGTGAGCGAGGACAATGTCAATATCAGTGTCAATGCTAATATGGGATGCAAGGGTAAAACGAGCAGCATGAATAAAAAAGCATTGGTAACTGCAAATGCCTTAAATAATACAGTTTCAAATGAACTGCCTGATTCTTTAATACAAACCAATTTGCTGACACCTGGATCTATAGTTACTGAGAGTGTGAATGACATCTCTAGGGGGGCAAATGCTGTATCAACTCAATCAGACTCACGCGTGATACCAGTGGATATGGATGTTGGGTTGGTCATACTTCCCGGGACTAATGTACAAACAGATAGTCAGCACAACGGAATAAGTATTGTCACTGAAACTCCTGCTGAACCTAGAACTTGCACTCTGGAGCCAATAAACCCAGTTCCAGCTATAGTTGAGCCTACGGACACCCAAACAAACTGGCAGACAAAATCTCAGGCTGCTCTACATCTGGATCGTTTGGGGCATGAGGAACATGAGGAACATGAGGAACAAGGGGTGGCTCTCCCAGCAGAATCACACAGTCAGAGCGATATTGAAGCTGATGGTGAAGATGATACAGATAAGGACAGAGACTGGGAAATGGATAAGGAAAGAGATAAGGATAAGGATCCGAGTGATTTCTATTCCTTTTCAGATGAGCTTGGTTGGACATCAGGTTCAAATCTAGGTGACTCTAGTGATGATGAAACTAGCATTAAGGCTGTGAAAACTGCTCAAAAAATCTTACATAGACACAGAAGGAGCCAACAAGACAAAGACGAATTAACATGGGACTACGCAACTACAAGTAGTATACCACCGCCAGCTGCGTTAGCGACCCAACAACCAGATTTTGGGACTCCAACTGCGACTGATAAATCCGCCCCTACAATTGAGACGGTGCTGCTAGCTATTGCGGCACATCGAGAAGAGACTTCTCAAGATGGGCGGAAGGCACAAGCGGAGCTACGAAAAGTTCAGGGAGTGGTCCGCAAACTATCAAGGAAAATTACTTCATTTAATGATCGTATGACTGAGGTAGAAGCAAGGGTGGTCGTTAATGAATCCGAGATCGCTGTAAATCGCGAACAGATTGACAACCATGAGAAGGGGCTTACTGATGTGATGTGGAAGCTCGAAGATATGGAAAACCGCTTACGCAGAAATAATCTGAGAGTCCTAGGTGTTCCAGAAGGAGCGGAGGGAGCGGACGCCCGCCCCTTTTTGGTCAAACTATTTCAGGACTCCCTACCAGAACTGTCAGCCTGGAATTGGGACCTAGAGATCCAGCGTGCACATCGCGTACCTCTCACCATGAGAAATGCCCCGAAACCCGGTGCATATCCGAGAGCTATACTCGTATACTTCGGGAATTTCATGCTGAGACAGGCAATATGGGAAAAAGCACGTCCAGAGTCAAAAAAAACTAGCGGGCAGATAACCTATTTTGTACGCCCTGACTTCTGTCACACCACAGTTGAGCGAAGGTGGCGCTTGCGCCAGCTCATAAAACCTTTTCAAGACAAGAAGCTCCAGGCATACCTAAATAATCCTGCTAGGCTGAAAGTGATTAATGGTACCCAGATTAAGTTTTTTACCTCAGAGGTTCAGGCAAAAGAGTATTTAGATAGCCTTCCATGAGGTGGAAAAGACGAGACTAAAACCTTTTATATTTGATTGCTCACGCTGCATTTTTGCTTCTTCATTTACAAATTCTTTCTGGTCACTTTTCACTTATGGGATTAGGACCTTATGAATAAGTATTAACTGTTGGACTGGGAGCACCAGAGTGACAACGCACGCACATCACCACAGACTCTAATGGAGTCTAATTGCCTTTGTTTTTGGAGGGTGGGGGGGAGGGAAGGGCAAGAGGGTGGGAATGGGCGGGGGAGCAGCTGGGGGAAAAAATCTAAAAAAAGCAATCATGAATGTAGAAGCAGAAGCAGAATCAGAAAAAAAATTTGTATTTCTAACTGGGAAAATAAAGCTTTGTTTGACAATATAGTGGATCAGGAATGGGGGAAAAAACAAAACATAATATGGCTAGGATAAAACTTTGCTCCTGGAATGTGGCTGGCCTCAATGATAGGACAAAAAGAGAGCAAATGTGTGGGATAATTACACAGAATGCGTTCGATATTGTATGTCTTCAAGAGACTCATATTCCTTGGGATGAAAGGGGAGTATTAAGGGTCCCTGGATTCAAATTGTTGGGATGTACCTCTCATACCTCAAGGACTAGAGGGGTTGCTATATTGGCTAAACCTTTTTTGGGTGAACCAAAACGCGTAGCTGCTGACTCACTGGGCAGATGGGTTATAGTTGAGCTTAAGCAGGGGATTACAATATGCTCTATTTATGCCCCAAATGAGGACGATCCTTCTGTATTTTTTGATCTCGAGACAGAGTTGTCATCGTGGCCCCAAGCACTTATTTTTTGTGGTGATTTCAATATCTCCCTGCCGAAAATGGAATGCGCTTATAATCAATCCCGTGACAAATATACTGGCCGTAAGCCTAAAGTTTATAGCGCTCTTTTTCAATTAAAGGAAAGTTTAGGTCTATCCGACATATGGGATCTGAAACAGCCACAAGATCCAGGATACACATATTTCTCGTGTCCTCATAAAAAATATGTCCGAATAGATTACATCTGGTTGTCTAGTAACAGGGCTAGCCAGGCAAGAATTTGTAAATTACCGAAACTCATAGCGGATCATAATCCGTTAGTACTCTATATAAATATAGATTATATGGCTAGACCTCGGACAAGCTGGACATTCGATCGAAAACTCCTTGTTAATAGGGGATATACTGATCATATTAAAGTATGGGCTCAAGGATTTTTCGATTGTAATAGATATAGCTCATCCAGAAATACGGTATGGGATTGTTTTAAGGCATCGATACGGGGGGAGACAATTAGCTACGTCGCCATGCACAGAAGAGAAATTGCTATGTTAAATGATATACAACTACAAAACTTAGCTAGGAAAGAAGAGAGGCATACTGCTATAATTGCTCAGGGTGGCAAGGATGGAGAGGGGGATTCAATTTTGAGAGAAATGACGATCCTCAAGGCAGCGATAAATAGCAAACTAACTCAAAAGGCAGCTGAGACGTATCAATCCCACCGCAATGAGATTTATGAAACTGGAGAGAGGGTAGGGAAGCAACTAGCACTCAGTACGCGACAAAAACAATCTCTTAATTCAATTGTGTGCATTGAGTCCGAGGGACAAGAACATACAACACCAGAAGCAATATTAGAAGTTTTTAAGAATTTCTATAAGAAACTGTATAATAATGAGGACTCTCTCGACCTCAAAGCAATTCAAAACGAAGTGGCCGGATGGGCTGTTGAATCAGGAAGTATCTCAGGGTTAGATATGGCTACTAAACAAGACCTAGAAAGGGATATAACCCTGAGTGAAGTAAGACTAGCCTTAGCAGAACTGGCCTCGGGCAAGGCAGCAGGTCCCGACAAAATTCCCCTTGAGCTCTATAAAATTTTGGATAGTATTATAATTCCTATTCTCCTCGATCTATTTATTGGAGTTCAAGTTAGTGGTAAACCTCCTAGATCATGGTTGGAAACGAACATCGTGGTATTTCCAAAAAAAGATAAATCTCCCAAATTGCCATCATCCTATCGACCGATCTCTCTGATCAATTCAGACTCGAAGCTATACTCTAAGATCCTGGCTAATCGGCTCAGGGGGACGATCGAGTCTCTGGTCTCCCCGTGGCAGCATGGTTTCATTCCGGGTAAGGACACTACGGACCATACTAGACGGGTCATCGCCCTGTTTGATGCCATGGCTGTCACGGGGGGCCGGATGTCGGTGGTCCTCCTGGATGCCGAGAAGGCCTTTGACCGGGTTTCATGGGCTTTTTTGTGGGCAGTGCTAGAGTATAATAACATGGGACCATGTCTAATTAAATCTTTAAAAGCAATGTACTTCTCACCTAGGGCCAGAGTTTTGGCGATGGGTCAGGAATCGAGTCTTTTTGATATATCCCGTGGGACTAGGCAGGGGTGCCCATGCTCCCGTATCCTCTTCGCACTGTATATAAATCCCCTCATTATAAAATTATTAAACACCGAGGCAATTCGACCAATAACTCTTGGTCCATTCGACACTAAAGTATTGGCCTATGCCGATGACGTGGCGGTAGTAACATCACACCCCAAGGAGGCAATAACGGAAATTGAACGAATTACTCATGCTTTTGGTCAGGTTTCGGGATATTCCTTAAATACGGATAAAACGATGGTTATATGTACACAAAATACCCAATTTATAGACCCTAGGAAAGTAGATAGCGCGGTATATCTGGGAGTCCGTATATCCTCTAAAATTGATGAGATTATTAAAATAAACTATGATCCACTAGTACAGAAAATAACAACAGATTTAAAGCGGATAGATGGTATACATCTCTCAATCATTGGAAGAAGTAACTTCCTTAAAATGAACACTCTACCTAGGGTTCTCTATTTGTTCCGTGCGATCCCGCTATTGGTGGATGACAAAACCATTAAGATCCTCGAATCTCAGATGAGTAAGTTTATATGGGGATACGGGAAGATAAGGAGATCTATCCGTTTTCTTTCTCTCCCCGTCATAAGAGGCGGTCTCGCAATACCTAACTTAGGGTACTATATGCTTGCAGCTCTACTATATCAGATGAAGCCACTGTTTTATATAAGATCGCTGAGAAACGAAGTAGGTGAGAGTTATATTCCCTCAATATTCGAACTAGTTATCGGGGATAAGGCAAGAGGCCTTTTAGTAAAACAGCTTGAGCCCTCATACTACAAAAAAGTTAAATTTAAGACTATACTGAGCGTTTGGGGTATTTGGAAAAAAATTAGAAAACAACTGAATATTACGAAATACAATAAGTATACATCACTTTGGCACTCTACCATACTGCCACCAGCTATATATGATACAATTGCCAGGAAATGGGAAACATGTGGAGTCACGACTCTCGGTGACTTCCTGTCCCCTCCTGTTGGACAAAGATTCCAACAGTTACAATCTAAATTTTCTATTCATAGCAATAGTGTATTTAAGTACATTCAGATTAACACGATATTGGGCTTAAGGTGTGCAGATATTACACTGGAGAATGTTCCTCTACTTGACTGTCTATTAAGATCATCAACTAGGATTGGTACGATTTATGATGTACTAATAGACAGCCAATCTGATGACGTCGATGTGGTGGAGCAGGGTTGGTCAAGGAAATTAAATAATCCCAATGTCGATATTGATAAGATATTGGTTTTGTCAACAAAACTGTTTATGTCTTCTAATTTAAAAGCACAGTTGTATAAGACCATATATGATCTATATTTCACCCCCGCTAAACTTTTCGCTTGGGGGAAAAGAGCTAATTCAGAATGTCCTAGATGTGGAAATTGCCCGGCACATTTGATTCATATGTTATACGAGTGTGGAAAATTAGTATTATTGAAAAAAATGATAATGGATTTCTGGCAAGAAGTGTTTAGTCATCCAATCGCTGAATCCCCCTCCTTGTTTATCTTGGGATATGATAATACACTATCACATACCAATGAAGAAGAAGCACTGCTTTTTTTGGGGTCAGCAGTCTTTCGTATTATATTAACAGCACGGTGGAAAGACACAGATCCCCCCAACTTTCAGATATGGTTATCAAGACTGTTGGGTATGTATAACCAAGAGAAAGCGATATTTGCCTGTAAAGGGTTGAGGGCTCAAGCACATGGTATTAAGATTTGGAAACCAATTGAGAATTGGAGCAAATACTAGAAATGCTAGCCAGAATGAAATCACCTATGTAAATAATATCTTGCTCTCTTTCTCGTTTTTTTTATTTTCTTCTTTCTCTCTTTTCTCCATTTTGTGTTTCGTAGTTTTTGTTCTCTTTTTGTAAATTTGTTTTCGGTGACTAAAAAGTATTGTTTTTTGTCTGCATTTGTGAATTGCCAAATAAAATCTAAAAAAAAAAAAAAAAGGAGATAATATAGTGGAAGAAAGGAAGTAACTATGCGCAAACTTAGTATGTAACACAAAAAAGTTGCACAGTATATTTAAAGTCTGATTTCACGGTATAATCAATTTGCTACTAGTTTACAATATACATATAAAAATGAATAATGTGTCAAACAATTTTTGAATTATGAAATAAAAATTTATTATTCTGATTCTTTCTCAAAATTTAAAAGAAATTCTAAAAAATCATTATCATTTTTTTTTTCATTTTCCAGTAGAAAATCTACTGTTTCCACACATTGCAGAAGTTCATTGTTCAGTGAATCGTCATAGAATTCATGGTCAATTTCCGACTCGTTTTTTGTTCCTGCTTCAATTTTCAAGTTATTTTCCTGTTGTCCTTCCAATTTGTATGCTGAAAAATGAATTTTTAAAAAATATATCAGTACAGATAGGGCACTGTTGGGTTTCAGTACAGACAGGCAGTTTGGTTATTTAAACAGTGATTTTTTCGTTGGGCAGTGTATGGTATCAAACTGGAAGTCGAAATATGAAGAAAATTATCAAATAAACTCCTAGTCAATTCTGAATTATACAAGACGAGTCTAACTCCATCCATAACTAAAACAGAGAAGACTATTTTATTCTCTAAGTATTACAGAGTGATAGAATATAACTATCAGAAAATGTTTTCCTAATTAGCTTACATGACAGAACATACTTTAGTTTTTTAAATAATATGTTACCTTTTAAATACAACTTGAAGTTATCAGTTGAAATTTAGTAGATATGCACTTCAAGAAGTAGTCATCAAAATGGCTGTGTTTCTCTCTCTTTCTTTATATATATTCAGGTACATAACCAATCAAATGTCATGATATAATAGTAGAAATTGAAAGTAATATTTTAATTGGTGGTCAATTCCAACACTTCAGATATGTTTTGTGAAGTAATTTACCTCAGGGATTTTAGAGAGGTGTACATGCTAAATGGCTAAATGGTATTCCAACGAAATTTGTGTAAATGGTAGGGATTGGTATGTAGTATGAGCTAATGTTTTATTGGTGAAAGTGTCTCTAGTGGTCTTTCTGTGAATTACTTTCCCACCTTTTTTGAGCGAGTGCTTGTCAGTGCGTGTCCCGGCACGCGAACCTGCAGAGTTACGGGAGGCCTCCATTTTGTGTTTCGGTAGAATTGAGATACAAGATGGAGGGTAAATAATGTTCAGAATGGGTAGAAGGGGGTACTTTAGACGTATCCTGACCCCTAAGTTTTCTGAGGGTGGCTGAGGAGGCTCATATATGTCGAGAAAATAAATTTAATTTTTCGCGTGGTTAGCTGCCGGTACGCGAACTGGGTAGCGAACCGCAAAGCGAACATAAGTGAAAATTAGTGAAAAAGGTACATTCGAAATTTCAAAAGAGTAAATAAAGTTAAGGTAGCTCTGGAAAGAGCTTTTGTGTTCTGTGTAAGTTTTAGATACTTATAAGTAGGAACCAATACCCATTCTTAAATTTAGTATGACAACTCTGTTCCCCTCATCTGAGAAATGCACGCCATCTCCTCTGTAGATATCTTGCATATAGTAACGCAAGTTATTGTTGTAGATGCAGCCCATTCCATGGTCTCTCATGTAAGCTGAAACAGACTTATTTACATGCTTCCTCGATTTCTCAATTTGTGGACAAAATTGATTGGACCACCTCCATTTTTGTCTTTGGCATATATTGGAATATACCAAGGTAGCTTGAGGAAAGAGTGTCATCAATTGCTCAATGGTGTCTTTTAGGAGCATTTCCAAACCTACCCCAGTCAAAGTGCCCAAATCGTTTCCTCCACAGTGCACTATTATGAGGTCAGGGTTTGGCAAATGTAAAAAGGTTTTCACCAATGGTATCAATTGGTGACATTTCAATCCTCTTCGGCCAATCCATTTGATTTCCACATTTTGTAAATTGAGGTTGTGTAAATTTCTGTTATCAGCATACCTGTGAGCCCAGTGGATGTAGCTATGTCCAAGAATCCAGACTAAAAACATGGCTAGAGGAGTTTTTGCTGCAGTCAGATGAAGTGTGGGAATTAAATGGCAGTTGAAATAGTGAAGTTTGTAATGAAAAAAAAACTGTGGAGTTTAAGTGCAAATGATTCATTAGCAGTGATTGGTGTATTTCCATTGCTGAAAACAGAAGGTTAGGATGCATGGATGTGTTCTTTGAAAGATGTAATTTGAATGGTTAATAAAAAATGATGTTATGAAAGATTGCAGTGGATTAGCAAGGGTACTGAGAGTTCAGAGTTCATTTGAAACATTGTTGTGTGAACTTGTAAACATGAGAGGTCTGGCAGGCGGTAGTTGCTATGGAAAAAGGTCAGAAAGGGCAGAGGGGGGAAGGGTGTTGATTTGAAAATAGTGAGGGAAGAGTTTTGATTGGCTGACATGAGAGATATGTGTGATGAATATCAGCGTTTCAGTGCCTTTGTTGGTTCCAGCCTCTGGAGTGCATACCTTTAATTCTGCTAAAGAATAATTGGTGTGTTTCTGAGACTGTTTTGAAATTCAAAAAGAATTTGTAAAGGTGAGTTATCGTTTCTATATTTTAGATAAAGACTAGTATGCTTTTTTGAGTAAATAAGAAAGTCAGCTGTGTATTTAAAATGATGTTTTGCGTCAAGTGTTTGCATTATGCTTTCAAAGGCGATTTTGCATTCTTTTCCCAATTGTAATTGTAGTTAATGTAAAGTATTAGTACTGATAAGGTGTGTATGTACATAGGAGCTGTGCTGTGTTTTTTGAAATTATGATCAGAAAATAGTTTTTAAGGAAAAGGCATGCTTTAAAAAAATATGAGAATGTATTTACTTGTGATGTGATTCCTGCAATGCGTCGCTTTTGCAGAACAGATGCATGATGCATCTGTGTTGTTATTGACCCATGCTGTTCTACAGTGTATATGTAAAAAATGATGCATAAGTGTTGCACGGGCATTGTAAATACTCTCCTATGTGTCCTTAGCCATTTCAAGTCACTCCCCCTGGTTTAAGGGCCTTGTAAATACGTCCCCATGTGTTTCTGGTCATTTGTAGTCACCTTCCCCGTGGTGCAAGGCCCTTGTAAATACGCCCCGATGTGTGCTTGAAAAATTTTGTTTTTGATTGTTTGAGTTACATAGCCATGTAAAAAGTTATTGAAAAAAAGGTGCAAGTACCTTAAAAAAACGTTTTCATGTGTATTAGGGCATTTTAAGTCAGTTCCCCATGAATGTAGGTGTATAATTGTTTTACATAAAAGGTTTAAAAACTTTTTTTGAAATTAAATGCATGCACACTTTGGGCCCGATGTAGGTGGCCGTTTCACGCCCTTTACCGACCGGTTACGGACGATTTCGGCTGTTTCCGACCGGTAAATGGCTAATCGGTATGTAGGGGCCTAAATCCAAGGCCACATGTAGGTAAATCTATATTTACAGAATTGGTAAAATTACTGATTCGGTAAAATACCGAATCGGTAATTTTACAGATTCTGTAAATTCCATATGTTGGTGAGACTCTTCTGAGTCCCAAAGGCCTTAACGAATCAGTATTTTACCATTAAATCCAACTTCATAGTAAAATACCGATTCGGGTGTGCATGCACATGTGTGCATACACACGTATGTCATGTGACAGGCAGGTATGCCTGCCACATGGCACTTGTGCCTGTTTTGGGGGTGCCAGAGGGTGTCAAAGTGACACCCCCTGCACCCTTGTGAATTCTTTAATTACCGATTCGGTAAATACCGAATCGGTAATGCCTAATCATTCCTATGGGCTTCAAAGCCCATAGGAATGAATGGGCATTACCGATTCGGTATTTACCGAATCAGTAATTAAAGAATTGTTAAGGATTCGGTAACGAATCTAGTTGTTGAGACCTACATACCATTTATCGATTTTGAAATACCGAATCGGTACAATTCGGTATTTTAAAATCGGTAATTGTTTTTTACCTACATCTGGCCCTAGAATCGGTATTTTACCAACAAATTGGTTTTGATGGTAAAATACCGATTCGTTAAGGCTCCTGGCACTCTGAAGAGTCCCACCTACATATGGGTGGCTTCAAATCAGTATATTTACCGATGTTTTATTTTACCAAATCGGTAAAATTACCGATTCAGTAATTTTACCGATTCGGTAATATATTGCCCCTTACATGACAAATTTTGTAAACTGGTCGGTAACGGCTGAAAATACCGTTTTTCGGCCGTTATCGAGCGACCTACATCTGGCCCTTAAAGTCTTAGGGACAGATTTATGATGGTTGTGCACCTCTTTTGTGCTGCTGTTACGTCACTTTTATAATGCAGGAGAGATTTACAAGATGCACCATGTTGCAAAACAGCAGCCGCGGGTCGTGGAGGGAGTTACGGTGGGCCAGGCAGGCGGGGAGGGGGAGGGGCAGGGTGGAGGGACGTAAACACTGGCATATGGATTATTGCAGGTAAGTACACAATTTAATGTGCGTAAAGTTTCATGTGGGCTTTTTGTTGCAGGGTGGGTAGTCATTTGCATGAAAGCCCTGTAATACTATCACTATCACAGTAAAATTAAAAATATTTTATTGAATCATCTTTATAGCATTGCTGAATCAAATTCTTACTGTTATTGATTTACTGTTTGGTAATAGTGGTTAATAGCATTTTTTATTATATTTTACCACAGATTCAACTGCAGATTATTTAGAAATTAGACAATGCCGTCTAAGGATAGAATCCGAAAGGCTACGAAACGTCAAAGACAGCAGATTAGTAATTGTTTGCAGCAGTCCTCTACATTAAAACTACCTCAACGCACGAAGAAAGCTCCGGGTAAGAGAACAAAATCATTTCTTAGAAACATTTGTAGAAACAAAAGTATAACTACAGAACAAGTTTTAGTGCCGAAAAAGAGAGCCAATTTAAATGGAAAGGAAAGGCTTGTCAAAAAAGTTTCTGCTACAGCAGGAGATAACTCTGTGCATGGCAGTAGAAGGGAAAATGCATTCAGGGACATTCGTAGGCGAATGTTCCGCAACAGGGTAATTGTCAATTTGTTAAAACAATTTAAGAAAGGCCAACAGAAAGTGGCATTTTATAACAAAAAGAAAAATGTAGAGAAAATTATTGATCAGGCTTTCGAAATTAAGCGAAAGTTATTTATTTTGGTAATTAATAGAATTAGGAAACTAAACAAGGTAATCTATGTTTTCAAATCAAATAGTAGATGGAAGAGAGAAGTTAATCGAAGTAATTTTTGTGAAGTTTTCTCAGGAGAATGGATGCATAGTTCAAATAGTGAGGCATTTTTTAATGAGGAGAGTTATTTTCAGGACAATGATTTGGTGCATGCAGTTGACACCAGTGGTCGAGCTTATGAGGTAAAAGATGGTCAACCGGTTGAAAAAGAAATACTTGTGTCTGCAGATGCAGAAGAGGTGTTAAGTGATGAGGTTTTAGGGAGACGTCCTAAGGGACCAGTGTACACCTGGAAGTGTAGTTCTATTTGCAGTGTGCGACAGGATTCCATCAATTTGCTTTGTGATTTTATACGGACGTTTAATAAGAAAAGTTTAAAACAACACATTAAGTTGTTGCAAGAATTAGATCCTTGCAGAGTGAGACAAGTGACAGGTTTGCATGGTCATTCACTGGCTTGTCTTTCCAGGAGAGTATGCCAGAGTGTTTTTCATCATTTCAGGATGCTAGCAGTGCATCATAATAAAGTGAGGAAATTAGTGAGAATGTTGTATTATGCTAAGAGTCCAACAATTATGCTTAAACAATTAAGCAGTGCTCTTTTGCATGGTTCTGAAGTAGATGTGAAGAATATTTGTCAAGAAATTGAGTTCTGTTACTTTGCTGGTAAAGAGAACAATGTTGATATTGAACCACTAGAAGAAGGTAATGTGGAAGACAGTGTACAGATTTTCAGTACACATAAGTTTCACAAGGAAATTTCCACGTTTATGGTGAAAACTTGTGAGAGGCCTAATTTCACTTGTGTGTGTTGTCGAAGGACTTATTATAAGAATCAGACTAAGTTAGTGGATTTATTTGCAAAAAGTGATATGGAAAACAATAGTGAATGGAAGGATTTTGTCACATACTTGATGGTAGAAAATTGTTTTGATTTGGGAGCGGACCAACGTATGTGTACTTATTGCTATAACAAATTAAACCAAAACCAAATGCCTGCTTGAGCGGTTTATAATAATCTGGAATTAGTTGACATTCCTTCTGAATTGAAGGATTTAAATACTTATGAATCTATTTTAATTCAAAGTGTCCATCCCTTTCAGGCTATTGTACGAATGGAGCCAAAGACAGGGAAGTTGCCTCCATCAGATTTACAGAGAGGATTAAAGGGAAGGGTTGTTTATTTGCCTTTGGATTTGAAGAAAAACATTAATACAGTTGGAGTAGAGAAAGTGGAAGAGGAACCTCTGGTTATCATAGTTAATGGTGTTCCGACAAAGAGTAAGAAAATCTGGCAAGATTTAGTGGATGTTAGGAAAGTTAAAAAGGCAACATTGTATTTGATAAAAAATAATGAGTACTACAAGAATGTATGTGTTGCAGAAGAGGAAGTAAGTGAAGAAGAGGACAGCGATTTGTGTCCTGGACAAATTGAGAAAGTAGAAGCCTCTAAAAAGGAAGAAATATATGAACATTATAGTGTTCATCCGTTGCATTCCAAGGAAGTCATGGGGAATGCTATTGAGTTGTTTCAAATGAAACAAGCCAAAGGGAGTCCCATTAGTATTTGGGAGGAAAGTTTGGAAGCTCGATCTTTCCCACAGTTATTTCCCACAGGTCGAGGAGGACGATATGATGAGCGACCTGTTCAAATTCCTGCTTCAGAATACCGGACTTTACGATTGTATGCAGAAGATTCTAGGTTTCGTCAATGCATTCCCTATTTATTTCATCTACTGTTTGAAAGTGATCTCTCTGGGTTGTCTTATGCAGTGAACCACATCTTGAAAAGTGGTGTACAACTGCGAAATATCTCGGCAAGGGACTTTATGGATAAAGTCAATGTGCAAGACAGTATTTTGGATTCTCACCTGATTAATCTGATGGCATGCCAGCGTGGTACTAATGAGTACTGGTACAGTCGTCATGGTGACTTAAAATGTATGCTGAGGAACTTAGGAACTCCCACATGGTTCCTCAGTCTCAGCTGTGCTGAGTATGGCTGGGAAGACTTACTTGAATTTCTACAAGAGGTAAATGGAAACATTGAAAATATTGAATTCAAGACACCCGGAGAACTGTGCTCTTTGGATCCTGTGAATGTATGCAGATACTTCAATCATAGATTTGAAGCTATGATGTCTTTCATCACGAACAAGAAAAATCCACCTCTTGGAGAAGTGTTGGATTTCTTCTGGAGAAAGGAGTATCAAGCAAGAGGTGCTCCTCATATACATATGCTGCTATGGATCAAAGATGCACCCAAATTTGGAACAGATCCGGATGACTTAGTGATGAGTTTCATAGAACAGTATGCTACATGTGCTGTTCCAAAGACAAATGAAGACAAAAGTCTAAGAGAACAAGTTTTACGGTTTCAAAGCCATCGTTGTGGAAAGTACTGTCGTCGTAAATTCAGAAATGAGGACAAGTACTACACCAAATGTCGTTTCGCATTTCAACGGTCGGTGATATCAAAAGGAAGAGTGAACAATTTGATGTCTTCGCTGCAACATAATGTGACGAGGAAATCACCGAAAAACACATACAATTTGAAAAGAAACGAAGAGTCCAAGTACATCAACGACTATAACCCAGTGATTTTGTCCATGTGGAATGCTAATATGGATATACAGTTTGTGGCTGACAACTGTATGGCTGTGGCTCGGTATGTGACGTCTTACATCACCAAAAAAGAAAAGACAGAACTGAAGGATATGTGGGAGGATATTTCCCATGAAAAGAGTCTCAGTAAGAAGTTGTACAGTTTCAGTCTGAAGATGTTGTCGCATCGAGAAATCGGAGCTTACGAATGTTCTGACCGGTTATCTTCAGCAAGTCTCTATGCCAAATCTAGGAGTAACATTTGGGCGAGTCTTGGTCTTGCTGCAACGCGTAATCGAGTTCTGAAACCTGTACGGGAAATTGAGTATTTAGCGGAGAAGGAGCCAACCAGTACAGATATTTTGAAGACCAACATGTTGGATACATATTATCCAAATAGAAGCAGTCACCTGGAAAATGTTTGTCTGTATGAGGTTCTACAAAATTACGTTTTCAAGAGGAACATCAAAGAAGATATTGATAAAGGAGTGTATACTGTAATTGGAAGTGAGGGATGTCTGGTCAAGCAAAGAAAATGTCAATTGGTTAATCATCGAAAATTGGATTGCGAATCTCCAGAAAGAAAAGAGTTTTTCTATTTAGCTCTTTTGCAACTTTTCAAGCCTTGGCTTGCAGAAGAGGAACTGCTTGGGGATTTCCTCTGTTACAAAGACTCTTTCAATGCGGCCAAGGAGTCCATAGAATGTCCTGTTTTTCCAAAATATCTAGAAATGTTGAATGCAGAAATCGAGCAGGAAGCAACAATTGCAGCTGAGATTGCTAGAGACAGTTCTCAGGACAGTCAGAGTTCTTTTTCATTGAGTCAGGATCCACTAGGAGGACCAGTTATCGAAAATGAAGCTGCCACTGCCATGATTGAAGTGGAAAGAGCCATGGCACATGCTCAGGAGGATACGGTTAACTTAGAAGATTTGGAAAGGCAACTCAACGTTGAGCAGAGGAAAATATATGACGAAGTTACCAACCAAATTGAGCATGGATTAAGTCATGAGAAGAAAAAGTGCTCATGCACGTCGTTGAAGCCTGTCCGACTATACGTGAGTGGAGAAGCAGGAACTGGAAAAAGTTTCCTCATTAAAGCAATTTCATGTTATCTGCAGAAAAGGACTGAGTCATCGCTGTCTTGTGTTGTGACCGCTCCAACTGGACTGGCAGCTCATAACATTAAAGGTATTACTTTGCATCGGCTACTGATGCTGCCAGTGGAGCATGATAACAAATTACAATACCACAAGTTATCTGGGGATGCTTGTTGTGAAGTATCTAGAGTCCTGAAGAGGATGAAACTTCTTATCATTGACAAAGTAAGCATGGTTTCCAATGTCATGCTTGCCTTTGTGCATTTGAGAATGCAGGAAGTTCTTAAAACAGAGTATGATGTGTTATTCGGTGGCAAACACATCATTGTTTTTGGTGATCTTCTGCAGCTGACACCAGTAAAAGGACAACCAGTGTTTAAACTGCTTACACATGAAGATACCAAGAAGTGCCTAGGGAGCATTGGCAACGTTAATATATGGTTAAACTTCAATTATGCTGAGCTGCGTGAAAATATGCGTCAGGCGAAGGACGAAGAATACAAGAATATTCTACAAGATGTTAGAATCGGGAAAGTGACTGAGCGTGGGAAAGAAGCTTTACATGCACGATTACTGTCAAATTTGTATCCAGAAGAAGACGTTCTGCCAGAGGATATTTTTCAGAAAATTACTGAGAAAAAATCTGGAATATGTTTAATGCCAACTCTTGCAGAATGTTCCATCTTCAACAACAAAATGTTGAATTTAGAAAAACATGAGATTGTGAAACTGGAAGCTATTGACAGAATAGAGCATATGGGAGCAACAATTATTTTGTCTGAGAATTTGAAATCTAAATTGGATTCATTAGAGAAGACTATATCTAAAACTGCGGGTTTTGAAAAGACTCTGAATGTGTGCTTAAATTGCCGTATCATTTTGAGAAGGAATTTACATGTTGAAAGAGGTCTGGTAAATGGATCAATGGGTAATGTTGTTGATTTTGAAAAATGCAGAAGTAGAGATGGAATTGAATTTTTAAAAATTAAATTTGATGGCATTGAGGAAGTACAGCTAATTGGTCGTTGCACAGCTAGGTTTTTGCTTGTAAAAGACCTATATGTTCGCCGTAAGCAGTTTCCTGTTTGCTTGGCATATGCAGTGACAATTCATAAATCGCAAGGTTTAAGTGTAGACACTGCTTTAGTGAATATTGGCAGTTCTGTGTTCAAAGAGGGTATGGCTTATGTAGCATTGTCACGAGTCAGAACTTTATCGGGTTTGTACTTGATTGACTGTGATGTCACAAACATTTGTGCGGATCTAGATTGTGTTAAGGAATACAATAGGTTAAGAAGAGAGTATGCGCCACATTTGCCTCAATATCCTTTGTTTGAGAAACGTGTGGTAGGCCGGAAACAAAGAAATATCAGTAATAGTAGGGAGGTTGAAGCAAAAAGAGCAAAAGTCGATGAACCAAAAATTGTAAGCAGGAATAAAATGAATTCTGTTGAAAATGTTGTTGGTTTTAAATTTGAAAATAGTTCTGGTGTCAACTGCTATGCTAATGTAGTTGTTAATGTTGTCTTTTCACTAGAGACTTTAAAAGAACAGATTGTGATCAATTCGGAACAAAGTTTATGCTGTTTGTTGAATTCTGTGTTAGAGAAATGTAGCACTGATAGAACAAAAGTAGAAAGTGTGTCTGAAATTCGTTATCTGTTAGACGAATGTTCAGGTCAAACACAATTCTCTGAAAATATTCAGCAGGATTGTCAGGAGTTTTTAATGTATATGCTTGATGTATTGCAAGATGAAGGTGTAGATGTAGATTATCTGTTTGGTCTTTCTTATCTATGGCAGCATGATTGCGAGAACTGTAGGCTTTCAAGTACTACTAGTGTAGACTCAGAAAGATTTATATATTTAACTTTGCCTGACAGTAAATCAGTATCCTTCAATAAGCTAGTAAAGGCAGCCGATCAAAACATGGAGTGTAGCCAATGTAAGTCTGCAATGCTGTCCACGTTAATTTTACGAAGTTATGGCCAGTATGTCATTTTAATGTTCCAACGATGTAGGCCTGATGGAACTAAATTGACAACTTTAATTAATAACTTTGTGGCTTCGCAGTTGTCAATATCAGGAAGGACTTTTGTAACTACAGCAATTATATATCATGAGGGTCCTTCAACTTCTTCAGGACATTACACAGCTTATTTAAAATCTGGAAACGGCTGGTCGTTCTGCAATGATTCTGTTTTATCTTTCAAAAAAAGATTGCCCTTCAACCTTAAAAATTCTTACCTGCTGTTCTTACAACCAACATTTTAGGAAAGGAATCTTGGGATTTGTTCAGAGGAATTTCCAGAGGTTCTAATGGCTCCTACTCTATATGGCCTTGTGGATAATTGTAGTACAGAGCCAAAACTGTTTGTTTTTATAAGCTAAGTTAAGCAGCAGATCAAAATAAGGAGTAGAGGAAATGTAAGTCTGCAATGCTGTCCATATTTTTTATGCAAACTTATGGGTGAAATGTCATTTTACAATTTGAACTACATAAACTGGATGAAAAAAAAGTTGTTAAGTCTAATTAAAAATTTCTGGGTACACAGTCATCGATTTCAGGAAGAACATTTGCAACTGCAGCTATTATATGACATGATGGTCGTTTGACAACATCTGGATATTACACAGCTTATTTGGAATATAAAAAAGGCTAGTCTTTCAGCAAACATTACTAATTGAGTACGAAGCAATGTTGCCTTTTAACTTGATTACTGAAGTGCGAATTTAGGGTAGGTAATTGGACTATAATGATTCTAGGTATTGCTGTAATTTAGTGTGCTGTTTTAAATTGCTTTGTATGTCTCAGTTTTCTAAAAACAATGGAGTTTATCTTTCAGAAAGTGGCGGGCAGAAAATAGTAACAGCACAACAGAGTATAAGCTGTGCATAGGACATCCTTTGACGTCATAGAAAGTAAGTTACTTTGGAGGAGTTCTTATTTCTGCTTAGTTATATTATTTGGGTTTTTTAAACACAATCATTTTGATTGTGTTTTTTTTTCTCCGCTGTTATATGATGAATACCTTCAACTCACTGTTTTCAGTGAAATTTGATATTTTCTGATAACAGCAAAAATAAACCATTAAACATGTTTAATTAATTTTCTACTTTGAATTGTGATTTATAATATGTATTCATTTTGTCTCATGCTCACTCTTTTTTAACTACCTTGTAATAATTTAATTTTTTTTGTTCTTTCTTACACAGATTAAAAGTATAAAAATGATAAGTTACTACGTTAATGACAATTATAAGATAAGTGTTTAGTACTCTTTACGTTACATGTCTATCAGATTTAACTTTTATTAGTTCCACTGCTTCATTTCTTTAACCCTTAGTTTCCTGCCTTTGCTACTTCCCTCATTTCTTTTTCTATTACTTATTTATACTACTCTTTTCACTCCTTTTATAAGTCCCTCTTTCAACAGTAACTGTGTGTTACTCCCTCTATTTGTCTTTCTTTTCACATTACTCTCTGTTTATTTACTCGTCTTTTTTAAAAAAAAAAAATTTTTAGTTCGCTCCCGGTTCGCGTACCGGAACGCTAACCGGAAAGCGAACCAAAAGAAATAGAGGATGCTAGAGTGCTAAACATTCTAGCAATTTTTTTAAAAAGGGAAGGTAGTTCTGAAAAGAACTTTTTTTAAATTATTTTTATTGTTTTATATTTTTTTGTGTTTTTTTGGAGGAAGGGGAAACAAAAATGATTCACTACAAAGGGCTCAACTGGAGCAACAAAAAAAAAAATTACTTTCTTGGACGTTTTGGACATTGATGATGTTCATATGCTCTATTTATTAGAGTAATACTCCTCTCTCCACATGAAATTAATTTGCCACATTGTATACATGTCAATTTCCTCTGCCCAAAGTTATTTTGGAGATTTGGTACCGTTTTCCTTGCCTCTGATTCAGTTATTGCTAGTTCATTGGTGGATGTATTGGCCGGTCGGGGGTTATCCACCAAATCTCTAATTTGTGCAGCACTATAATTAAGAGGGTGCCACCTCTCCATGTGTCGATGCATGGTATGATTACCATAACTATATTTTTTTTCGGTCCCTCTGGAGAGTTTTTCGTGGCAGATGAGGCAGGTAACGTACCTGGCATTTACTTTCTTTTCATGTTGAGGAAAAGAAAAAAATTGCCAAATAAAATTGACTTTAACATGGGACGTCCTTGGCATTTCTTTAAAAAAAACCCTTGTCCCTTGCTCCTGTTCCTCGTCTTCCTCTTCTTCCTCCTCTTGTTGGAAGATGACCTGGCCAGTTGGTCCTCTCTTCTTTGGTGGTGGTGGAGGTTGTGGGGATCCACCAGCTGCAGCTACTACAAATGCCATGATTAAGCAAGCAAAAACAGGTCTTTCTCTCATAAAAATGAAAGTCGGAGTGAGGAAAAAAGGTGGGACTTTCATCATTTGGGAAAAAAAATGTTCTAAACCAATGAAAAGTATTTATTTTACGTCATATGATCAAGCGTTCCATCATTAGGAAACTAAAAGTAAAATGAACCAATGAAAAGTTTTATTAACTAGTCACATGACCTGTTATGCTTACGTTACGCGCTCCGCGCCGCGCCTCGGATCGTTTCCGGGGCTCTGCGTTTCGCGCCTTGGTTCGCATTCCAGAACGCTTCCGGGTGCGCTAACGCGGCGTGTCATAAGGCGCATTACGCAGTAACGCGATACGTTGCGATTACGCGACGCGTCACGATGTTGCTTTCTAACGCGGTACTTGCACTAACGGAACGTTTACCGGTTCGCGGACCGGCAGCCAAACAAGAAAAAAATAATTTAAACTATAATATAAATTGAATTTAAAAAATATAATACAAAAATATATAAAATATATTTGTGAATTAGAATAAGAATATATTTTACAGCTATAGATATTAGCTTTTAAAAAACCAATGAAATTCACTGAAAAAACCATAGGTTATAGACCATATATAGTTAGGGATTAGCATTTACAAAACCTTGAAAATTCACTGAAAAAACCATTGGTTATAGACCATATATAGTTAGGAATTAGCATTTACAAAACCTTAATTTACTCGCACAAAACCATAGAAATTTGCATGTATAGTTAGTTGCATTAACTATATATCGCGCACCCGCAATCCACTGCTGATGATGTCACATATTACATCATTCATGACATGGTCAGTGACATCACTGATGACATCACTGATGACAACATCCAGTGACTGCATGTTTCTGTAAAGTTAAAATATGTCTTACATATTGAAGAATGAGTGGATGTATAAGTGTCTGGATGAAGGATTTAGTAGGTGCATGACTGACTGTATGAGTGAGTGATTAAATGTGTCTCACTGAGAGCATGAGTTGGTGACTAAACTGTCTTAATTTGTGCATCATTATGTCTGTTGTTCTGTAAACTGCTGCATGTGTTGATCAGTAGCTATATGAGTAACTATATGGGTTATTGATTGGTTGCCCAAGTATTTGTATGGGAGACTGAGTGTGTGTGTGGTTGGCTGGGAGGTGTATGACTCTGTGCATAGATGTGTGAGCAGTTGATTCACTAGATGTATGGGTTCAAAAGTGCATGTGGAAACAGCTGTATGGGCGGTTAACTGTGTGCATGAGTGTATTGGTGAGTGAATGGATATCTCAGTGCTACCATGTCAAAGTAAGTACATATGTAAAACACAGTACATGTGAGAGTTGACATATATAAAAAACTGTGCATAAGAGCCAGTGAATGTGTGAGTGGCTGTGTGGATCATTGTGAACTTGTATCAGGGATTGTATAAGAGAGTAAATATGTGTTAGTATATGTTTGAATAAGTAAAGTGTGTATAACTGTATAGTTGAGGAAATGGAGGTGTGATTGATTCTTTGCATGACTGACTAGGTGTGTGAGTAACTCCATGGATGAGTGACAGTCTGTGAGTGTCTGTTTACACTGAGTGGATCTAAGGCTATATTAGAGTCGGAAGAGCTTCATCGTATTATCACATGAATGATATCATCAGTGATGTCATCAGTGATGTCATTTAAGATGTCATCAGTGATATCATCAGTGATGTCATTTGACATGTCATCAGTGATGTCATCAGTGATGTCATTTGAGATGTCATCAGTGATGTCATCAGTGATGTCATTTGAGTTGTCATCAGTGATGTCATCAGTGATGTCACTGACCATGTCATGAATGATGTAATATGTGACATCATCAGCAGTGGATTGCTGGTGCGCGATATATAGTTAATGCAACTAACTATATATGCAAATTTCTATGGTTTTGTGCGAGTAAATTAAGGTTTTGTAAATGCTAATCCCTAACTAAATATGGTCTATAACCAATGGTTTTTTCAGTGAATTTTCAAGGTTTTGTAAATGCTAATCCCTAACTATATATGGTCTATAACCTATGGTGTTTTCAGTGAATATATATATATATATATATATATATGTATATATATATATATATATATATATATATATATATATATATATATATATATATATATATATATATATATATATATATATATATATATATATAGCAAAGAAATGTCTTCACAGGTATTCCAACCACAGTCGAAGCGAGACCCAAATTCAATGCAAAAGTATTTATTTAGTGCTCATCACCAAGCCGCCATTCCGCGTTTCGACCTCAACAGGCCTTGATCACATGACACAGGTATAAGGGCGAAGTGCATATTTATAATTAAAGTGCAAGGTGCCATGAACAAACATATAAGAAATACTATGCAATTGTTTGCACATAGTAGAGCTTTGGCCCTTAAGGGACAATAACGAATAAGTATAAAAACATATAAATACGTAAATAAATATGTTAAAAAATATAAATATTCAATTAATTGCTGTGCAAATATATATATATATATTTAATGAAAAAAACATTGGTTTTAGGCCATATATAGTTAGGGATTTGCATTTAGAAAACCTTATTTTACTCGCATAAAACCATTGAAATTCCATATATAGTTATAAGCGCTAACTATATATCGCGCACCCGCAATCCACTGCTGATGATGTCACATATTACATCATTCATGACATGGTTAGTGACATCACTGATGACATCAATGATGACATCTCAAATGACATCACTGATGACATCACTGATGACAACATCCAGTGACTGTATCTTTCTGTAAAGTTAAACTATGTCTTACATATTGAAGAATGAGTGGATGTATAAGTGTCTGGATGAAGGATTTAGTAGGTGCATGACTGACTGTATGAGTGAGTGATTAAATATGTCTCACTGAGTGCATGGGTTAGTGACTAAACTGTTTTAATTTGTGCATCATTATATCTGTTGTTCTAAAAACTGCTGCATATGTTGATCAGTAGCTATATGAGTAACTGTATGGGTTATTCATTGGTTGTCCAAGTATTTGTATGGGAAACTGAGTGTGTGTGTATGGGTGGTCAAAAGTGCATGTGGAAACAGCTGTATGGGCGGTTGACTGTGCATGAGTGTATTAGTGAGTGAATGGATATCTCAGTGCTACATGTCAAATTAAGTACATATGTAAAACACAGTACATGTGAGAGTTGACATCTATAAATAACTGTGCATAAGAGCCAGTGAATGTGTGGGTGGCTGTATGGATCATTGTGAACATGTATCAGAGATTGTATAAGAGAGTAAAGTAAATATGTGTTAGTATATGTTTGTATAAGTAAGGTGTGTATAACTGTATAGTTGAGAAAATGGAGGTGTGATTGATTTTTGGCATAACTGACTAGGTGTGTGAGTAACTCCATGGATGAGTGACAGTCTGTGACTGTCTGTTTACACTGATTGTATCTAAGGTTATATTAGAGTCTGAAGAGGCTCATGGTATTATCACATGAATGATATCATCAGTGATGTGATCAGTCATGTCAAATGAGATGTTATCAGTGATGTCATCAGTGATGTCATTTGAGATGTCATCAGTGATGTCATCAGTGATGTCACTAACCATGTCATGAATGATGTAATATGTGACATCATCAGCAGTGGATTGCGGGTGCGCGATATATAGTTAGCGCTTATAACTATATATGGAATTTCAATGGTTTTATGCGAGTAAAATAAGGTTTTCTAAATGCAAATCCCTAACTATATATGGCCTAAAACCAATGGTTTTTTCATTGAATTTTCAAGGTTTTGTAAATGCAAATTCCTAACTATATATGGACTATAACCTATGGTTTTTTCTGTGAATTTCAATGGTTTTTTAATAGCAAATAACAAAAGCTGTCAAATGTCAAGTACGTGATAGGTAAAAACGTTTTCGTGTTTATGCACGCTGATGTGCTTTGAACGCTGCCCCCCCCCCCACTCCCCTCTTTTCTCTTAGTAGTACTCTCTCTTTGCAGATAGTGAACGGTAGTTAACGCAGACCTTTACCCCTGTTGTAATCCGTCGTACCTGCTTGTCTCTCCATTTGATTGATTATTATCCAAGCATTTACTGTTTTACAATTGGTTCTCTTTGGATCATTCTCTATTTACAAACAAGCACAAAGTCGCAATACTCTGTTTAGTCTTTGCAGATAGTGAAAAATCGTGTAAAAAAATAAAAGTAATCGAGCAAAATCAGTAGACCACTAATTCGATCTCTTTTTGACCTCGGTAAAATACAAACATTAGGAACAACCCTTCATGAGAAATACGAAAATAGTGAAATGAACTGAGCTCCACACCATGAGGGCTGCAAAACAGCTCGACTCCGCCACACACACCGCCCAAAATAACGACAAACCCTATGCAAATATTATAAATATACACAACACACCAGCAAAGAAACAGAGTAAAACATTTTATTAAATAACTATTTACATAACTATTTTATACTTTTTATTGCCCGATCCGGCTAGCTCAATCGATCGAGCATGAAACTCATGCACTGATAACAAGCGTTGAGAGTTTGTAGAACGATGGCTTCAGATTTTCCACATACGGTGTAGTGGCGCGAACTGGCAGGGGGCGTTTGGATTCTACCCCTTCCCCAAATAAGATTTTCATACGTGAATGTTCGTTCATGCTTTTTGTCCCTGAGTTGCTTCCATGTCACTGCCTTACACAAATGGCATAAGTCCTGGTTGTTGAGTGCCATACTTCAGAGTTCTAAGCAGCTCTTGTAACACTGTTTAAACCTTATTTGCACCTGCTGCAGCTTCACTATTCAAAGTAAGTGGGGTCCATTTGTGGACCTGACTGCATTGGAAAACAATGTGATACGGTGCCTCCCTAAACCGCTTGAAGGAGGCCCCCGAGGGGCGGTGAGATGGCGCGGACTGAGAGGGGGCGCTTGGCTCCTGCCCCCTCCCCAAGTCGTGTTGCCCTGGTGAGGCCTGAGATCGCCCCCGGCATAGGCGGCCGGCTCCCGGGGTCCGGTGGAATTTTTTCCCTTTTGAAGAATCTTCCATTCTGGACCTTGTCCCACAATCCGTTTGACCTGAAGACACGCTGTCGTGGGGCGCCCCTTTACCGTTTTAGTTGCCATTCCGCCCGCTTTTGGTACTCTGTGCCTCTTCCGCCATTCAGCTGTTTACCGCCCGCTCTTGCGACTACAACGTCTCGCTCACCATGTAGTTGAGTTGCTCCCGCTCTTAAGATTTAACCGAACTTTTTGGACTGCTGAAAGCGGTTGTATTCCGACCGCTGGTTGGTGGAGACATTTTGACTATATTCTGGACCTGCATTGTCGCGTAATGCGTCATATGACGCGACGCGTTAGCGCACCCGGAAGTGCTCCGGTGCGCAAGGCGCAGCTTCCCGGAAACGATCCAGAGCGCGCCGCGCAGCGCGTAACGTAAGCATAACAGGTCATGTGACTTGTTAATAAAACTTTTCATTGGTTCATTTTACTTTTCTTTTCCTAATTATGTAAGACTAGGTCATGTGACCTAAAAATAACACTTTTCATTGGATTAAAACATTTTTTTTCCCACACGATGAAAGCCCCACCTTGTTTCTGGATGTTTCAGACTGAAGCTGGCGTCACCATGAGAGCACCACCATCTCGTAGCTCCGTCGTGGCCATTCCGCAAGCAATCATGGCAGCCGCTCCCCACCGGAAGCCTGCGGGAGTCGACGGCCCCCAAGACTTTTGTACAATCTTCAAGGCTGAGGGGACGCTTTCGAGAATGGAACCCAAGCCCTGGCAGACAAGCGTCCGAGTTCCAAGGTGTCCCAGGGCCATTTTACTGGACCAGGCCCAAATCCGAAGAGCCGACCGCCATTTTAGGAGTCCTGTGGAAGCCGCCTATCGCTGCACCGCAAGAGTGGGAGCAACTCAACTACATGGTGAGCGAGACGCTGTAGCCGTAAGAGCGGGCGCTAAACAGCTGAATGGCGGAAAAGGCACAGTGTAGCAAAAGCGGGCGGAATGGCGACTGAAACGATAAAGGGGCGCCCCACTACAACAGACAAGCCTCCGCCATGTGCTTCAAAACTGCATATGTATCTCGTGATATCAAGGTTGGGCAACCAGTACACAACAAGCAGTTACGAGTCCCATTTACACCGGCGCCATTTTGGGCGCGGCCGGGCAGGTCCAGGATCTACTGAAACATAACAAATGAGGCTGACGTCTCTGAAGCAGTTGACGAACAGCAGGACATAGCAAATAAACATGAACTCTCTAAAGCTGTTAACTCACTGCAGGACAAAACAAGTGAACCTGAAACCTCTGGAATAATTGTCGCTCAAAAGAACAACACACAAAACTCTGTAGAGCCTGAAGAAAAAAAAACAGAAGGGCACTGTAGTTTCAGACACACTTAACACTAATGACTAAACAAAGATATCGTCTGTTTATGAAGCAGTTATCATCTTGACAGAATTGACAAAGAAGTGTACAGACACCAATGCTATTAAGAAACACAAGGAAATCCTAACGCATCAGCATTCTCGGAAGAGGTTGACACAGATAACATCTTAAGGAACAAAGAAAGACCTGTTCACTCTTGACACCCCAGGTGCTGTGTATGTTGCACTATAGTGCTGCATCGAGAAAACGGACAACCCTATTGATGTGGATTTTTCATTATTGATTATTGTAAAGAAATGGCGACTCCCCCCTTTAGCAGATTAGCTAAATGTTTGCGTAATTTAGGCATAAAAGTTATATTATTGTTGTTGTTGTTGTTATCGTTATAGTTCTGGTTAATTTCAAAAAATGGTTAAATATATTTACAGTTTTTGTTGCGTTCGTTATATTTAAATGTTAATAAAGTTTTAAAATCTAACTTTGTTGGAGTGCTATATATGTTTAAAAAATCGGGTGAATGGGGCCTTGAATCGGGTTATTGTCATGTGTGGGCTTTGCAAGTGTACTGCTACAAGATCGGACATTTCAAACTCAAATGCACGTTCTTTTTCTTACCTTTCCGAAGCATGGAGCGCAATAGCAGGCAGAGAAAGGGTGATGCACGTGTTGAACACTGCCTGGCCTGGCAAGTTGCTGGCAGTGCCCCCCCGCCCGCTCCTGAAAGAGGGCACACACACACCGCCGCCCCGAGTACTTCACAAATCTTTAAAAGTCCATGCGCTTGTTCATGAGGCTTAAATGGTTTATCACCCCTTCTAGAACCCCTGCATCGACCCTCTGACGTTTCCTGGAAGAATTAGCACGTAACACAATACCAAGCCCTGTCAGCTGAAACCCCCGAGAAATCATGGGGCATATTATCAAGGGGGTTTATTTCCGCTTTTTTGGCTTAAAAAAATAAAATTATCTCCCTATTACCAAGCTGTCGCTAACACCAGTTAGTGACAGCTAAAAGGAGATAGCGACCATCTTGGGCCCCGCTTTGCATATCAGTGATATTTATCACTAATGACATGCAAAGTGGGCGTGCCAAGATTTTAGCGACTGGAAACAGTCCCTAACCATCGCTATCTCCTATTACCAACTTTTGGAGATATTCGCGCTAAGCCCTGAGCAGTTTTAGCCATGTTATCCAATGGGAAGTGGATAACATGGCTAAAAGCATTTGCTGGATAATGCATGAATATCGCTGACTTTTCAACGATATTCATGCATTGCGGCCGTTTTTTATCGCATTTGCGATAAACCTTGCTAATAGCAAGGTTTATGTGCGATAAAATTCGCCAAAGTGCGGCGATAATTTTTGTCTCTAAACAATTTAGAGACAAAAATTACCGCTAGTTGTTGGTAATATGCCCCCGGGTTTTTCCTTGCAGGAATCGGGAAGCGAAAGACTAGCACTGAAATCAGTAGTCTCACGCCTGAATCGGGAGGGTTGGCATGTCTGGATACTCTACAGCTGGGGCCATAAACTACATCCACAGGGCTAGGTGATAGCCTAGGTCCGGCCTGGACAATCGGACACAGAGGAAGAGGAGTGTCAGAGGGTGCGGTAGTGAATAGGGTGAAAGGGAGGTGTCGGGCGGGCACAGGGTGTGATTCTCAGAGAAGAGCAGCGCAGATGGGGGGAAGTATATGTCCCATGCATGAGAGAGAGAGCGGGGGTGACCAGTGCGTGGGGGAGATGCTTGCGAGGGTGGGGAGCCATGCTGAGGATCGGCGGCAAGCAGAGAGTGGCCCTGGTCAAGGCATCTAAAATGGCTGCCGTGCACGACAAAATTGTGGCATTGGACAAAAACGCAAGATGGCGCAGACAATGTTTATCAATAAGGATTCATTTATAACAAAATATTTACTCGCAGTGACAAAATGGTGGTCAACACTTCCTGATTTAAATCGAATCGAACGTTAACAAACGTCACGCAGCAAAAAAAAAAAAAAAAGCTCACGCACAGAGCAGTTTTTAGCCATGTTATCCAATGGAAGGTGGATAACATGGCTAAGAGTATTTGCTGGATAATGCATGAATATCGCTGACTTTTCAGCGATATTCATGCATTGTGGCCGATGTGCGGCGATAATTTTTGTCTCTAAACAATTAAAACGAAGCACAAAATGGCGAATTCCCGTTTCGCTACCAGTTTGCGGCCCAGTTCGCGGCCCGTAAAGCGCTTCTACCGTGAAAAATCATTTTTTTTTTATTTTCCCCACGGGACCCTTTAATAACCCCAACAACAAAATATAACATTGCAAAGAAATCCCCTTTATACTTTGGTTTTATGGATTTGAGCTCAGCTTTTGATTTTGTTAACCGTTCCCGGCTTTGGTCTACCCTTCTCGAATATGGTTTAGATGACCATCTGGTACATTTTTTAGCTTTTTTACATCGTGATCTTAAAGCTTGTGTACGTGTGAATCAAATGGGTGAAGTCTCTGATGATATTAGTATTGGTAGGGGGGTCAGACAAGGGTGTGTACTGGCCCCTCTCCTGTTTATCTTGTATATTAATAAGTTAAGCAGCACTTTGAGCACTTTAACTAGTGATGTGCCTTACATTAATGGAGTCCCTATACCCACACTTCTTTATGCGGATGATGCGGTCCTGATGGGCCGCACCCCCAAGGCACTCCGTATTTTAATCTCAGGTTTTGTCCTTTTTATGGCCGATTTAGGCCTTACAACTAATTTTAAAAAATCATTAATTATGAGCTGTGGACCAAAAAATCACAAAATCCCCCAGATTATTTCAGGGTCAAATGTTCTAAAAAGCACCAGCACTTTCCCCTATTTAGGGCTGCTATTCTCAAATAGCGGTACGTGGCATGCACATGTTTCTTATGCCAGGAACAAGCTTGGCAAGGCTATTAATTGTGTAACCTCCCTGAGACAGCCCAACCAAGCTGATGTTATAACTCCCCTGGTCAAGATATACCAAACCCAATGTATGCCGACCGGCACCTACGGCGCTGAGGTTTGGGGTTACACCTCCTGTTACCCTATTCAAATAGAAGAGAATAGATTTTGCCGTAAGGTATTGGGGGGGGTTATCTGTTCTTCAAACTATGTATGCCATAACGAATTAAACATCCCTTATATAGAGGATTTTGTGAGATCCAGACCAGCACTATTCTGGATTAAGATCTGGAACAACACGGCCGCCACATTGACCCGTGAAATTATTCTGGATTGTCTAAAGTGTGACAGGGGACATCATATACCATGGCTGAAAGCAGTAAAAGAGTGCCTTGTAAGTGTGGGGTTGGTTTCTCTGTTTACATCACCAAATCTAATAAACCGCTCCCATAAGACCATTATTTTAAGGGCATTGTATGATCTATATAGAGAAGAGCGTGATAGAAAGAACCTGACTAAATGCACGGTTGTAAAATACTTGGCCCATTCTGATCCACACGTCAAAAAACCTGGCCCACCGTACAGATATTTGCGTTTACATCTTGGAAGATGGGTAAGGGGTCTATTGTTTCGTTTCCGAGACGGGAGTATAGTCAACCTACTGAACTTCCCGATGGGATATAATAAACATCTCGAAACCTTAAATTGCCCCTGTAACCCCGACATGAAGCAAAGTCTCATGCATTTCTTGTTCTTTTGTGGTTTTTATAAAAAATACACTGCACATTTTCTTATGCCCTATTGTAAGAAAAACAGATTAACTAATTTCAAATTGGCACTCCGGTCCCTTCTGGTACTGGGATCAGACGAAGTCATTTTTAGGATGAGTTGTTTCCTCAAAGCTGCTGTCAGATCGAGAATCACCCTTAACATTGATGTATAAACTGTTGCACACTGCACTTTATAATTTTGATACTTTTTTATAACGGTTTAATAATGGTCTTAATATCGTGTTTTTAATAGTGCTTTTAAACATTGCTTTTAAATAATATTGTATGATATTCTCTTCTTTTATAAAAACCTAATGACTTACTATTATGAAGGGACATATGTTGTACAGCTGGGATACTGTAAATGGATCTTGATTTTGCTCATTTGTTCTCGGATAATTCTCCAATTATAACTATCGAACTGAATTGATTGAATGTGCTTTTTAAAAAATGTTTTTAAAGATGTATTGTGTTTTTTGTCTGTACTTTTATGGAGGTATTTTACTCCGAATAAAGATCTTTTGACTTGACTTGATAACCCCAACAACATTCCTAGGGGGTCAAGAGGGGTATACCTTGCCCCCTTTCAATAAATTCCCCCTTCGTTTTTCACCTCTTCTTCTCTCTCGATCCTACCGAGAGATAAGATGGCGGCCGCTCCGGACTGTTTAGAATGTTGACAGACACCGGAGAGCCAATCAGCTTTCTGCGCGCAAAGTTCCGTTTCGCGAAAAGTAAGCGAACCGGATCGCTGCCCAGAGCGCTGTTACAGATATATATCTTGATTTGAACGTTAATTTCTCAAAAACTACTGGAGCACATATATTGAGACCTAGCAAAGGCACATCGGGCTAACAGTCCCTACAATTTTGCCAAGTTTCGTGCAAATCCATTCAGCCGTTCGAGCTAAAAGTGAGTCCAACCGCCCTATGGAAAAATGAATGGGAAAAACGCGTTTTGGGACCCCCCTTTTTTCTCAGCCCCCCCTTGACGAAACCCCACCAAATTTTCAGGGGCTGCTCAGAAACAAAATGTGCCATTTTCCTGAAAATTTCAGCTGATTCCGTCCTCAAACGCCAAAGGTATTAGACATAGAATTTTCAAAAATCCCATAGGGAATTAATCCTAACTATATATACCTACTGGCGATAGCCAGTAGGTAATATATATATATAGAGTTCACGCACCGCCACAAGAGCGCCACACTCTCCCAAACAGAACCCAAGCGCTGGAATCGGTAAAACGAATCTGGGAGAGAGGTGCCGCCGAGGACTGGACCTTGGTATTGGTCCCGAGTCAGCCTGAAAAGGGGTTGACATGGGAAAACTTCAAGCCGGAAAATTGGTTTACTTTGAACAGCAAGATGAACTCACCGCCCACTGGAGGGTTTAATTGGCAGACAGCCGTCGGGACCACAGGCTCCATAAGGCAACTCGAAAATGGAATGCTTCCACAGTAAAATGCCATTGAAGAACGAGGCAAAAAATAATAAAACCGGACTGTGGAACTAACGGACTGCCTGCGAGGTGCAGGACAACACTTTGAAAAAGTTTCCAGGGGAAACGAAACGCGTCAGTAAAGTCCCTAATCACGCTGTTCTCCTTTAATTAAAAATGGCCATAAAATGAAGTCATGTGTGCGACTCAGCTTCTTTCCTTTGGAGAAGAGGGTTTTGACATTTACATCGGCTTGGTTCCGCCGAAGAGTTCACGCACCGCCACAAGAGCGCCACACTCTCCCAAACAGAACCCAAGCGCTGGAATCGGTAAAACGAATCTGGGAGAGAGGTGCCGCCGAGGACTGGACCTTGGTATTGGTCCCGAGTCAGCCTGAAAAGGGGTTGACATGGGAAAACTTCAAGCCGGAAAATTGGTTTACTTTGAACAGCAAGATGAACTCACCGCCCACTGGAGGGTTTAATTGGCAGACAGCCGTCGGGACCACAGGCTCCATAAGGCAACTCGAAAATGGAATGCTTCCACAGTAAAATGCCATTGAAGAACGAGGCAAAAAATAATAAAACCGGACTGTGGAACTAACGGACTGCCTGCGAGGTGCAGGACAACACTTTGAAAAAGTTTCCAGGGGAAACGAAACGCGTCAGTAAAGTCCCTAATCACGCTGTTCTCCTTTAATTAAAAATGGCCATAAAATGAAGTCATGTGTGCGACTCAGCTTCTTTCCTTTGGAGAAGAGGGTTTTGACATTTACATCGGCTTGGTTCCGCCGAAGAGTTCACGCACCGCCACAAGAGCGCCACACTCTCCCAAACAGAACCCAAGCGCTGGAATCGGTAAAACGAATCTGGGAGAGAGGTGCCGCCGAGGACTGGACCTTGGTATTGGTCCCGAGTCAGCCTGAAAAGGGGTTGACATGGGAAAACTTCAAGCCGGAAAATTGGTTTACTTTGAACAGCAAGATGAACTCACCGCCCACTGGAGGGTTTAATTGGCAGACAGCCGTCGGGACCACAGGCTCCATAAGGCAACTCGAAAATGGAATGCTTCCACAGTAAAATGCCATTGAAGAACGAGGCAAAAAATAATAAAACCGGACTGTGGAACTAACGGACTGCCTGCGAGGTGCAGGACAACACTTTGAAAAAGTTTCCAGGGGAAACGAAACGCGTCAGTAAAGTCCCTAATCACGCTGTTCTCCTTTAATTAAAAATGGCCATAAAATGAAGTCATGTGTGCGACTCAGCTTCTTTCCTTTGGAGAAGAGGGTTTTGACATTTACATCGGCTTGGTTCCGCCGAAGAGTTCACGCACCGCCACAAGAGCGCCACACTCTCCCAAACAGAACCCAAGCGCTGGAATCGGTAAAACGAATCTGGGAGAGAGGTGCCGCCGAGGACTGGACCTTGGTATTGGTCCCGAGTCAGCCTGAAAAGGGGTTGACATGGGAAAACTTCAAGCCGGAAAATTGGTTTACTTTGAACAGCAAGATGAACTCACCGCCCACTGGAGGGTTTAATTGGCAGACAGCCGTCGGGACCACAGGCTCCATAAGGCAACTCGAAAATGGAATGCTTCCACAGTAAAATGCCATTGAAGAACGAGGCAAAAAATAATAAAACCGGACTGTGGAACTAACGGACTGCCTGCGAGGTGCAGGACAACACTTTGAAAAAGTTTCCAGGGGAAACGAAACGCGTCAGTAAAGTCCCTAATCACGCTGTTCTCCTTTAATTAAAAATGGCCATAAAATGAAGTCATGTGTGCGACTCAGCTTCTTTCCTTTGGAGAAGAGGGTTTTGATATATATATATATATATATATATATATATATATATATATATATATATTCACAGAAAAAACCATAGGTTTTACACACGTTATAGTTAGGAAGTAGCATTTAAAAAACCTATGAAATTCACTGAAAAAACCATAGGTTTGACACATGTTATAGTTAGCTGGAAATTTTACTGACATAAAACCAATGAAATTCCACGTTATAGTTAGTTGGACTCACTATAACTTGCGCGTGCAATGCACTGCTGATGACGTCACATATTATATCACTCATGACATGGTCAGTGACATCACTCATGACATCACTGATGACACCATCCTTGTGACATAGTGACAGACCTCCTTTCACTGTAATGTAACCCTTGAAACACATATTCAAAAATAGAAACTGAAATTTAAAAAAAAATGGAGATACCCATATCAGTTACAACAAGTAATTCAGTAATTCCACCATCTATATACACATCCACTCATTCACCAACAATTCTATATAGTCACTCATACATATACTCACTCATCATATGAAGTGATACACCTATACATCCTGTTACACACCGACAGTCATCGAAAAGTTACTCACACACATACTCACACGTGCAAATAAACTATTGAACATCCATTTATTTGAATATAGAGTTATACACACACTTCCACCTTACTTCTATTGAAAATTACACATATTTATTCTCTTAAACAATCACTTATAGAAACACATACTTATTTAAACAGGAACTCTTACAATCTCTTACTCTCACATATACTCACTTATATACATCAATATTCACATATACTAGATTAAAACATATGTCGTTACTGATAAAGACACTAGTGAGACAGTCATTCACTCACTAACAAACACATATACACACTCATCCACCCATACAGTCCTGCACATATGCTGTCTTCAAAACACATACAAACAGAGAGTCAGTCACTCATGCATCTATGTGCTAAGTAATACCCCCACCAAACCATATAGACACTCATACTGATACTAAGAGAAACATCTAATAACCCATATACATATGCATGTAGCTACTTACCAACACATGTAGCCACTTATACACAAAGTGAAACACCAATATATATATTTAAATATTTAAACATTACTCACTAATATTTATTTTTCAGAAAGACACATATTCACTGGATGGTGTCATCAGTGATGTCATGAGTGATGTCACTGACCATGTCATGAGTGATGTAATATGTGACGTCATCAGCAGTGCATTGCACGCGCAAGTTATAGTGAGTCCAACTAACTATAACGTGGAATTTCATTGGTTTTATGTCAGTAAAATTTCCAGCTAACTATAACATGTGTCAAACCTATGGTTTTTTCAGTGAATTTCATAGGTTTTTTAAATGCTACTTCCTAACTATAACGTGTGTAAAACCTATGGTTTTTTCTGTGAATTTTATTGGTTTTTAAAATGCTAATTCAGAAAAATGTCGTGTATGCAACCTATACTTTTGGCAATAAAGTTCTGGCAATATTTTTTTCGAAAACAAGCCGTTTTCTTCACTGTTCAAGTTGCATAGAGACTCCTTGTAAAGCAATACAGAATTCGAAAGTCTGTACCTTGCCTTTTTTTAAACACATTAAAATTTGTCTGTAAATAAAAATAGCCTTACTAAACTTTCGTGCGCGACCCGGTGTGCGCACTCTCGGCAACAGTTGTCAATAAAATGGATATCGCATTTCCAGGCTTTCGTGCGCGACCGAGTGCGCGCACCTGCCTATATATTTCGTAAAAACCTTGCGATTTGAACTTATTGAATTTCTTCATACACCCCTCAAAGAACTTATAGTACGTCAAAGAGACTGTACCTAGACTTCTTTGTTATTCTTATGAAACTTTTCAGTAAATGGAGCCGAATGTCTTTTTAAACTTTCGTGCGTTACCGGATGTACACAACTTGGTATTTTTTTTAGAAATATAAAACGTTTCATACTTTAACAATTGTGTGCTTAAATCCAGCTCAGAAGATATACAAAATCAGGATGGTAGTTGGTTCAACCCGAACCGTTTATTAGAGGTAGATCGTCCGACTCCACCGGAGGACACCCCTAATAAAAAGGACATATATATAAAATGCGGACTAGCCGCTGTATCGTGCTAGCAAACTATAACATATAAATCGTTAGAAAAAACAAAAGGAATCGAGCAAAATCAGTAGGCCACTGATGAGATCTTTTTTTGACCTCGCTAAAATAGAAAATTTAGGAACAACCCCTCATGAGAAATATGAAACTAGTGAGAGGAACCGAGCTCGACGCCATGATGGCTGCAAGACAGCTCGGCTCCGCCGCCCACCCCACCCAAAATAACGACAAATATTATAAAGATACACAACACACCAGCAAAGTAACAGGGTAAAACGTTTTATTAAATAACTATTTACATGGCAGCCTGCTGCAACATGAAAACAACACTTTCAATTGGTTCTTAATAGTTTCAATTCTGGAATTTACACGCAGCACTCCACCCACTTCCCTCACTATCTTTTCTACTCTCAAGAGAGAACAACGTCCTACATCTTTCGGAAGACTTTGGTGAAATGGCTACCGTATCTCATTCATCGTCCGAATCTGACCAAAATGATCGACTACCTTTAATAAGAAAAAATAAATCTTTCATCTGGCAATTTTTCACTTATCCTGAAGATCAAAAGAAAGTGAATGCACCAAAAGTAACCTGCACGATATGTGACTTGGTTCTCTCAAGAAGAAATCCAGCAAAAAAATATTCCTTTTCCATACATACCATGGTGCGGCATGTCAAACAAGTGCACCCTCTGCAATTTGCAGAGGCAACGACAAGAGCCCTGGCCACGCTATTACCATTAGAGGTGGCCAGCACATCTTCTGATCGACGACCTGTATCTCCATCGAGTGCAGAGATGGACTTCAGATATTTAACTATATATGGTCTATAACCTATGGTTTTTTCAGTGATTTTCTTTGGTTTTTTAATAGCAAATATCAAAAGCTTTTTTGTGGAAAATGACTAAAATTAGGTATACATAAGCGGCGTTCATTTATGTTCACCACAGCCATTGTTAAAAGTAAAGTGAAAGTCGCGAAACAGTGGCCACGCCATCTAGTCCCTTTTAGGCCCCATCATGCACGTAAGTAACAGCCATTTTCTGTGTCATGGCCTCTCTGCCCACTGCCAATAGCCTATGATTGTTCGAAATTGGTTCTCTTTGGGTCATTCTCTGTTCACAAATAAGCATAAAGTCGCAATACTCTGTTTAGTTTTTGCAGATAGTGAAGGATAGGTAGTGCACACTTTTGTCCCCTTTGTAACCCGTCATGCCTATCTCTGCCCCGTTTGTTGGTAGTTGGTTCAACCCGGACCGTTTATTAGAGGTAGATCGTCCGACTCCACCGGAGGACCCCCCTAATAAAAAGGACATATATATAAAATGCGGACTATCCGCTGTATCGTGCTAGCAAACTATAACATATAAATCGTTAGAAAAAACATGAAACTAGAGAGAGGAACCGAGCTCGACGCCATGATGGCTGCAAGACAGCTCGGCTCCGCCGCCCACCCCGCCCAAAATAACGACAAACACTATGCAAATATTATAAATATATACAACACACCAGCAAAGTAACAGGATAAAACGTTTTATTAAATAACTATTTACATGGCAGCCTACTGCAACATGAAAACAACACTTCTAATTGCTTCTTAGTAGTTTCAATTCTGAAATTGAACACCCAGTACATCCAGAGGTCATGTCCGACAAGTTGTGTGGGGGGATGCCTTGCTAATGCCGCCACCCCCACCACCTTCTGTAGGAAGGACTCTGGATATGCTTGGTCCCTGAGAGGCTTCGATGTCCCTGCCTTGCACAAATGTCATAAGTTCTGGATGTTGAGTGCCATACTTCAGGGTCCGACAAGTTGTGTGGGGGGATGCCTTGCTAATGCCGCCACCCCCACCACCTTCTGTAGGAAGGACTCTGGATATACTTGGTCCCTGAGAGGCTTCGATGTCCCTGCCTTGCACAAATGTCATAAGTTCTGAATGTTGAGTGCCATACTTCAGGGTCCAAGAAACGCGGACTCGGAGGGGGCGCTTGGCTCCTGCCCCCTCCCCAAGTCTTGTTCCCCTGGTATGGCCTGAGATCGCCCCCGACATAGGCGGCCGGCTCCCGGGGTCAGGCGGAACTTCTTGCCTTTTGATGCCTCTTCCATTCTGGACCTTGTCCCACAATCCGTTTGACCTGAAGACACGTCCTGCGGTGCCCTGGTCCGACCATCACATATACCTGCGCCAGGAGACAGCATGGGGTGCACTGGAAGGGAGAGGCGGCGCGAACGAGCCTCTCCCACCTCACCAGGTGGAGGTTTCTTAGCTACACCCCAGCGCTTCACTCGGCCAGCTGAGTTCCGCCTGCTCCTGCGGCACAGTGCCTCGCTCGGCCAGCTGAATTACGCCTGCTCTTGCTATTACACCGTCTCACCCGCCATCCGGCTGAATTGCACCCACTCTTCCGATACAGCGACAGGCGGCTGCCACGGAGCTCAGGAAATGGCGGTCGGCTCCACAGACTTGGGCCTGGCCTGCAAGGATGGCTCTGGGCAACCCTGGAACTCGGACGCTTGACTGCTAGGGCATGAGCCCCATTCCCAAAAGCGTCCCCTCAGCCTTGAAGATTCTACAAGAGTCACTGAGGCCCCAGACTCCTGCAGACTTCCGGTGGGGAGCGACTGCCATGATTGCTCGCGGAATGGCCACGACGTAGCCACGGGGTGCTCTCATGCTGACGCCAGCTTCAGTCTGAAACATCCAGAAACACTGTAGACTACCAATTCGATCAGTTCCGGTGGAGCCCCAATGACGTATCGCGTTGTTGCGTAATCCGTAATATGACACGCCGCGTTAGCGCACCCGGAAGTGCTCCGGTGCGCGAGGCGCGAAGCGCAGCTTCCCGGAAGCAATGCGGAGAGCGTAACGTAAGCATTTACATTTCAGTTGGCTCTCCCTCACAATATTTTCAATGTCACATAAAAGTCACCCATCACCCACTGCCATCTCTGGCTGTTTCCATGGTAACACCTCATTCTGCACCTGGCTGAAGGCACAGGTCAAAAGTTCATATCTCAACGTTCTACAGCAAAGTAACAACACTGTTTTCCCTCCAGAAACACCTGCCAATCCACAGCTCTGTTACATGTCTTTTTTTTTCACACCCAATAGTACTTTTCGTTTAACATAAACATTAACATGCAACGTACTGTTCAATCTCCACTTCTTACAATCAACCAATCATTTTTATTTTTTAAACCACACCCAGCCTCTTCCTTTTTCTTTATTTAGAATTTCAACTTCTAACTACCATTCCACTTCCAGAACCGATCGGAGGACGACTACAAATCCCTTGAAAATGAAGGTCTGGCTAATAGGACACAGTTATATTCACTGGAGTGAAAAATATGCAGTAAGCAGACGAATTTGCAACCTCAGCTTACCAAATGTACACATAACATGGATTTCCAAAAGAGGATTGAAATGTCACCAATTGATTCCATTGGTGAAAACTTTTATGCATCTCCCAGAACCAGACCTTATAATTGTGCACTGTGGTGGGAACGATCTAGGCACAATCTCTGGGGTAGGTCTGGAAATGCTTCTAAAAGACACCTTTCGACAATTGATGACACTTTTTCCTCGATCTGCCTTGGTATATTCCAATATATGCCAAAGACAGAAATGGAATTGGTCCAATCACCATTGTGCACAATTTGAGAAAGCAAGGAGACATGTAAATAAATCTGTTTCTGCGTTCCTCAGAGATTATAGCATGGGTTCTATTTACCACAACAACTTGCGATACCACATGCAAGACGTCTATAGGAGAGACGGTGTTCATTTCACGAATGAGGGAAACAGAATCTTCCTCTGCAACATCAGGCTCTGCATCGGTACTTACTTATAAATGCAGAAAACACTCAATTAACACAATGGCTCTTTTCAGAGCCACCTTATATCTAAGCACTCAAACTTCTGATTTATCTCCATTTTCACACTCTTGTAAAAAGGTGTGCGCGACCGAGTGCGCGCACCACGCAACTTTAAAAAAAAAAATATATATATATTTTCGCCTTTAAGGGCCTTACTGCACACCCTGAGAAAACCTACGCAGCAAAACAATCTCTACCTTCTCCCCTTTCCATATTCCAACGCTTTGAAATCAACAATATATTTACTCGCAATGACAAAATGGCGGTCAACACTTCCTGATTTCCTTCGAATCGAACGTTAACAGACGTCACGCAGCAAAATTCCGCTCGCACGCGCAGCCGTTTGGGTGCGCGCACGTGTGCGCGCGTATAGATATATAATTGACTTTAACTTTAATTTCCTCAGCAACTACTGAACGGATTTACACCATTCCAAAAAAAGCGTAATCTGCGAGCCGGACTGTACAGTTTTGCCAAATTTCTTATAAATCCATTCACCCGTTCGACCTGTAGCCGAGTCTAAAGGTCCTATGGAAAATAACATGGAGAAAACACGTTTTGGGACCCCCCTTTTATCTCAGCCCCCACTTGACCAATCCCCCCCAAACTTTTAGGGAAGGAGCGCAGCGGACCGAGCCATCTTCTTTGAGAAATTCGCTAAGATTCTTCAACCAGAGCCAAAGTTATTCCAAATAGAATGTTGAGGATTTCCTATGGAAACTAGGTCCTAACTATAACTACCTACTGGCGACCGCCAGTAGGTAATATATATATATATATATATATCCTGATTTCGCCTCTAGCACACAGGATTCGAATCCCAAGAGACGATGCAGACCCAAAATCGTGCTAAATATTTCTTTATTGCAGTTACTCGCCCAACACCACCGCCATGACGCGTTTCGGTCCCTCTCGGACCTTGATCACATATATATGTATATATTACCTAATGGCGGTCGCCAGTAGGTAGTTATAGTTAGGACCTAGTTTCCATAGGAAATCCACAACATTCTATTTGGAATAACTTTGGTGCCGGTTGACGAATCTTCATGAATTTCTCCAAGAAAATAGCCTGCTCGGTTCTGCTCCTTTACAGAAAGTTTGGGGGTGATTTGTCAAGTGGGGGCTGAGAAAAAAGGGGGTCCCAAAACATGTTTTCCTATGCAATTTTCTATAGGGACCTTTAGCCAGAGAGGTAGAGTTCTGTTCGCAGATTGTACTTTTTGTTAAATGGTGTAAATCTGTTCAGTAGTTTCCGAGAAAATTGCAAGTAAAATCATAGCGATATCTAGAGACGGAGTTCAGTACGCGTACTGAAATCTGTTCAATTATGAGCGCGAGCTGCATGCTGATTGGCTGTGAACTGTCTGTCAACACTCGAAACCAGGAAGTGTTGGCGGCCATCTTGTGCCTTCGCTAGAACCGAGTCACAAGAAAACTGTAAAACAAAGTTGAGAAATAAGGGAAGGGGTAGGGTAGAGACATTCTGACCCTCTAGGCTTGCTAGGGGGGTTGTACATGGATGTTTAGGCTCTATTTTTTTTTTTTTTGAAGAAAAATTGCGATGTACGCTTATGGAAATACGTACAATTATGAGCAGGAGCTGTATGCTGATTGGCTGTCAATACTCCAAACCAAGAAGTGTTGGCAGCCATGTTGTTTGTCGGGAGAGCAGAGTCACAAGAAAACAGTAAAACAAAGTTGAGAAATACGGAAACGGGGCAGGGTAGAAACATTCTGAGCCTATAGTGTTGGTCAGGGCGCGTTACATGGATCTATAGGCTCAATTTTTCTTTAAAAAAAATAAAAAATAGCGGGGTACTCGTGCAGTTCTTGTACGCGGTCGAAAAGGTGAAAAAAAAGTAGAAGTCCGTTTTATTCATTAGGTCCCGGGGGGGGCAAATTACGGGGGCAATTTTTCTGCATAATGGGGGCTTGTAAGATGCCCTGAGCACTGGGGAACATCACTCCTCTGGTTTTATTTTGAAGTATGCGGGGGTGAGGGTCCTACTCCCCGCAGTCTCGGTGAGCGGCACCCCTCGGGTATTTTAAAAATAATAATACGTCTTTGTAAATTCCCATAGAAGCCTATGTTCTGGTGTAAACATGGGCTTCTATGGGAAATAACAAGGCCGTATTATGAAGCTCATTATTGACGTTTTATCTGCAGTTTCCTGCCAATAAAATGGCGATAATTTTAACACCGGTCCTTGATAATATGCACCTAAGTTTACTGTTCAAAAAAAAGAGCCATGGGCCATATTATCAACAAAAGGCAATATTTTATTGTTGCTTTTATTGGCAGGAAACTGACGATAAAGCGGCGATAATGGGCTTGATAATATGCCCTTGTGAATAACCATAGCAGCCCAGGTTAACATCAGTTAGTAAATCTGTCGCTTTCTTTTCCCGGTTTGTGTGTGTCATCCGCTGCTGTACTTTTGTACAGTATTAATAGTCATATTTTTTATATATTTATTTGAAAGGTAGTGCCGAGGCGCCAAACGTTGATTACATACTCCGTCCATCACCATTTTAGTAGTTTCTCACCGTTGTTTTTATTATATCTGTTGGTTAGAACTCAGTAGTTGTCAATCCTAGTCTTGAATATCTTACCATAGTATTTCAACATTATTTTTATTGTGGGCCGTCATACCCCTCCCCCACAAAATAAAAGAAGTATGTAGTTTTTTTAATTAACTTTTAATAAATAATAAATATAAACAAAACTCAATTATAACTATATTAGAACTGGAAAAATAACTTAAACAATGTTATAAACAAATTGTGAAATGGATTCCGAACGGTGTTCGATTGGTAATCTGCAAATGAAAAAAGAAAATTAGAGTTTAGAATATGTAGATGTGAGTAAATTAGCGGAAGCATTACGGGGCATATTATCAAGAACACTAATAAAATGATCGCAGTTTCAGCGGCAGGAAACTGCAGCTAAAACGGCGATAATGGGCTTGATAATATGCTGTTGTGAATTCCCATAGCAGTCCAGGGTCTGGTGTTAACCTGGGCTACTATGGGAATTCACAAGGGCATATTATCAAGCCCATTATCGCCGCTTTAGCAGCAGTTTCCTGCCACTGAACCAGCGATAATTTTATCGCCGTTCTTGATACTATGCCCCTACAAGTTTTGGTAACTACGGTTTTACGTGTGCAGTGTGACTCGTACATTCCAGTTCTGTTATAGTGCCGCGTTAAAGTGGTGTCTATATGGAAGTGCCTACTGCGTTACTGACACCTGTTATGGCGACTTATTTCTAATGTATTGCTATGAAGGCTTTGTAGATCTAGGCCTCTGTGCTTACCGTTGTATAAACCTTGCGGGTAAACATTTCAGGCAGTTGGTGTCACAACTTATTCTGAACAATTCTTCTACATGTCTACACGTCCAAGACAGCAGTGTCTAAGTTTAAGAGAGAAAGAGAAATGATGTCACAGAGAGTGAGAGAGAGAAAGAGAGAGAAAACAACATTAAAACTGTGTCGCAGAGTCTGGAGTTGAGATTTTTTCTTGAAAAGTCAGACGTAGATTTACTAGCTCCTTGCATCACTTTACCCATGTTAAAAGTGACTCAAAAGTGGTGTAATAAGGTTGTGGATCTGTTTGTCAGACTGTTGTAACCTATCTGTTGTCACTGCTCGGAGGTAATTATAGATTTTACAGAGAAGGTGCTGTACACTACGCACTCTGGGTCATAATATCAAGCCTGGGCGATAAAATTATCGCCACTTTATCGGTAGGAAAGTGCCGCTAAAGTGGCGATAATGGGTTTGATAATATGCTCTATGGAATTCCAATCGATGCTCATGTTAGATGTAAAAGGACATCTAACATGAGCTTCGATTTGAATTCCATAGAGCATATTATCAAACCCATTATCGCCACTTTAGCCGCACTTTCCTACTGATAAAGTGGCGATAATTTTGTCACCAACGCTTGATAATATAGCCCTCTCTCCTTTCACAAATAAAGGTAACACTACAGTTTTAGGAGTGCAGTGTACTTGGTACATTTCACTTGTTATAGTGGCGTGTTCAAGTGGTGTCTATATGGAAGGGCCTACTGCGTTACTGACGCCTGTTATGCCGACTTATTTCTAATGCATTGATGATGGCATTGTATATGTGCTTACCTTGTATAAACAGTGCGGCCGTCCGAGGTCACCACTCGACTTGAGCTCTGCTTCTATACGTCAAAGTATATTCAATACGTTGCAGACAATTCCATTGCTGTTGCTCGATAGGCCGTGGTTGCTTCTGAAGGATGTTTGCTGAAGGAAACAAAAGGACATTTTGATTAGTCATTGTAAACTGAGTTGCGTGAATATATTGCAGACATTTCAGCTATTATAAAAATGTTACTGCTATTGGGAAAAAAAATAAGGTATGTAAATTAATACATTATATAGGAGTGCGTTCGTCTAAAATATTAAGTCGCATTTTTGTATGTAGTCAGCTACAACCCTTTGACTCCTTCTGATGCGTACTCAATGTCACTGCTCACCTTTTGTGGAAACGAGTTTCTTCATGATGTAGTTGCGATCTTCAACAAAGAAGTATCATACGTGTTGCCGAGTCTTGATACGTCTATGGCTCACGACATACTCGTGCTCCCATCATCATCATCATCGCAGGTTCTTTACCCGCTCAGTGCTTCGGGCACTACTAACTCAGTGACGAAAGAGGCCACGCATGTAGTAGTGGGCCCTTTGGTCGGTTCATGCTTTGGGAACAACTGTAAAATGGCATACAACACGTGCGCTCCGTCTTTTTTATAGATAGGGTCACGTGTGTAGTGAGTGATGCGCTGAATGGGTGTGGTGTGGGTGTATACCAGCCATGAGGGAGTGTGTGTGTAGATCTGACAACTAGACCTGCAACTAAGAAATCACTACAATGGAAGTTTGGGCCTTGTACTTTTGTTGTGTTTTCCTGGTAGCGTAAGAGTGGCCTTCTTTTTTCTATGTGACGTTATAGAGTCACCATGTATGTGACTTACTTTGTGATGCATTTTATTGTACAATGCGTTTGAAAAAGCAGTTGTGGTAGGGTGTTTTTTAAATTAAACTGTGTACTCTGGTTACGAGTTTGTTGAGTGTAGAAGTATATATTTATTTTTTTCAATTTTATATTCTATCATAATTGTGCTGACTTTTCTGCTTTAGCATGCAGTAGTATATTATTTTATAAAATGTATAACAAACTATTGAAATCATGTTTGAAATTAGAATGGAAGCATGTAAGCTGCTTTCTGTGAGGAATAGCAATGCCAGCTCCCGCAGGAAGTGGGGAGCCGGCTGGGATCGTGGAGGCCTTGCGGCTGTTCCCATGGTCTGCAACGTTAGATTTGAGCCCGGGGGATGTGGTCCTCGGGAATCCACACTGTAAGCATCTTGAAGAGACGTCTGGATGCACTATGAAGTGGCAGTTTGAAAAGTGAGATTTTTTCTAAAATGGTGGATAACATGCAGTTTGGAAAAAGAAAAGGATTGATTTGTTGTTTGAGAACATTCTGCACTAAGCTACGATGAATGTTTCTGTGTTTAAAAAGGCTGATTTTTATTGGTTAAGAATAAGTGTTAGCAAAGAATGTTACATAAAATAAGCTGGTATATTATCAAGTGAAGCATACTTGGTGTTTTTTTTTGTCATGCCATACTTTATTCGATTAAATAAAATCATAAAAGCAATTACAGTACATTATTCCAAGAATAAAAACAATTTAAACCAATTGGTGTTTTAATGTGCAACCTTGTATGATGAACTTTTTACCTGTGTGCTGAGTTAGGTGTTCCCTGAAGTGTTTCTATGGTAACTGGCAGATTGTGGAATGGAGGAAGGGTTGAAAGTTTTGTCGGTTGGAAAGGGTGCAAAAGTTTAAGCAATATAAATGTGTTTCGTTTTGAATTTAATGTGGGAATAAATGTGATTTTTTATTTATTTGTATGTGTGTGTAGATTGAGTGTGTAGCTTGATCGGAAAAGTTTGCTATTTGCTATAGGACTTCTTGATCCCATAGGACTGCTTAGGGGGATTTACAATGATATCCAAGTTCAAAATCTTTGATGGCCTATGTTGAGCCTTTGATGGCCCTGGGGAGCACCGTCTTCGAGGGTCGGCTCTTGTAGTGTTACAGGGTGCCTATTCGTGGGAGTCTGCTGTTTGCTACATTTGGGCGAGAGTTCTCTTTGAAGTAGGAAAGCAGATTGTTTTTCGTCTGAGAGAGCAGCAGGCCCAGCTCCAGGAATTTTTATTTGGGTGGGCCAAGGGCGCATTAGGGTGGGCCACTGTGGGCCCAATTTGTCGCTTCTGGAGGTAGCCTACAAGCCCTAGATTACAACATATGTACTTGTAAACAGGCAGCATGAGACAATGGATTGCTTCTGTGTGTACCCAGAGCATGTGGAGAGTTATTTGAAAGTAAGACCAATGTGTGGACCTAACTGCAAACCCTCGAATTCCAGCTGGCCAGGCAGTAAGAGCAATGTCTGGACCTAACTGCAAACCCTCAAATTTCAGCTCCCTGGCTTCAACACAAGTAGTTGAATGCTAAACATATTATGAAGCATTCAAGATTAAGGAAGTCCTTATTACTACATGAAAGCCTTGACACCATTGCACTAGAAAGGCTGTCAATTTACTCGTTGCAATTTGCCCAACACTTATTTCTCTGCACAAACGTAACTTTATAAATTTTCTTTTTTTGTCATTTTTTTGCAAAGTACTTTCATAGATAAAAATTCTTGAAAAACAGTAACACATTTGAAAAAAGAAAAAGGAGTATTTTTGCAAACTGCCAGCAGTATTCACACCGACCATTTCAAAACTGCCAGTTCCAGTCAGAGGTAGTCTTCTATTGTTCTTTGAAAAGTCCCTTACAAACTCATGCATACATAGGTTTGCCGTGAGCTCTTTCTCATGTGGTAAAATAGTCAAATTCTGTTTCCAATCACGATTCATTGTGCGTCAGAAAGGTGTGAGGACACGGGATAGGTTTGAAAAGGAACTCTCACAGGCTGTGGTTGAAAGCCATATAACCAGCGCAGATACATACATTTCATGAAGTGCTGGGAAAGCTTCAGCATAATCACGTACCAATTCACAAATGGTGGCAACATCTGCACCATCTGGGACTTTCTTTTGTAAGAATGGTTTTGAAACAATTAGTTCTGCTTAAGGTTTGAGCCAGATGCGTGGTTCAGCTCAAGGTCCTCTTTGATCCTCGTGCTCCAAAACAAGCCTAGCTTTCATTTGGCTCCTGCCTGCTGCCCAGGCTGTGATGTCATATGCCAAGTATGAAAGGTAAAGCATTAATCTGTAATGCCAAACAGGAGAGTCAGACACCTACTATTGAGTGAATTGCACAATGTGAAACTACAAAACCTGGGATCAATATTGGCTTCCATGCTTGACCCAATTGTGTGATCCGAGCCAAATCTTTATTTCCAACAGCCTCCTTTATTCATCATCACATAAGCGTGCACCTTCAAATACATGTGTTGTGGCTGTGCACCATAGAAAACACCTTTTCTGTTTAATGTAGTATAGTATAATAATGCTTGTTCTGCACTAAGAATCTAAGCCACAAGTAGGTCACACATAACACCTGGCCTTTTAGTTCAGATTTGATTAATACAGAAATGGCACTGGAGGCAAGAATCCTAGTTGATGTGCAGCGAATGAATTGTGAGTGAGGTTTAACATGTGAGTATTTAAACGTTCAAAAACAGTAGGGCAATAATCAGCCTGGAGGCAGTTTTCAAGACGGCAAAGCAGGAGTACTACAGTCACCATTTAAATGTAATGTAAAGGACTTTAGTGAATATTAGTGCAGAAATAGCAGGGCTGCAAATCAGGACTGCAATCAGGACTAAGATGCATTGTAAGAGCTCAAGAATCCAGAAGTGCAGGAGCTCTATTTTCTGAGTACTTATTTGTCCCAGAGAAGTGTTGTACTCTCTATTCAGAGTAACTATTTGCTCCTGAGAACATGCAGTAATCTCTTCCCGGAGAACCTATTTGCTCCTTAGAAGTGCTGGTACTCTCTATGCAGATAATCTATTTCCTTCAGAGAAGTGATGTTATCCCTCTGGAAAATCTATTCAACATTTAAGAAAGGACTTTTTTTAATATTGAAGAGATTTCACAGGTGGTATGCTGTACAATTTACAGTGCAAACTTTCAGTTCTCAGCTTGTTGCTAGGGACTTTGAACCAAGCCAAACAGATAGCTCAACTGCCTTGGCTCTTCCTGTTAATTTGTTGTCCCACCCATCCCTAGAGATGGGCCCATATATCTAGCAAGGTCTACTTCAGGGCCCTTTTTTATCTTTCCTTAGTCTTCCAAAGCCCAGTAAAATGCATTATTTTGCAAATATTTCTAACATTTGCCTACAACAGATCTAAAAATTTAAAAGAATTGATGAAGAAGAAAGAAATGAATCAAAGCAAAACAATCCACAAAGGAATGCGAAAATGTGAGAACTGTAGACATTGTAACAATGTAATAACAGGGTCTTCCTTCACACATCCTAGAACTGGGCAAATAATTCCATTAAAACATTCAAGCACTTGCGACACCAAAGGTGTGATTTATGGCATTAAATGCCCTTGTGGTAAACTATACGCTGGGCAAACAGAACGAAAAATTAAGATAAGAATAACAGAACATAAGAGCAACATTCGGCTAACAAATTTGAAATCCACAATGGCAGCACACTGGGCAGAAACAGGACATAACATCTCTCAGTTACGTTTTACCATACTTGAGGTGATTGATAAACGCCCAGACATGGACACACATAAAATGAGACTAAGAGCAGAATATTTTTGGATAAAAAAGATGGGGAGCCTCCAACCGTATGGGCTCAATGACAGACTGGAATTAGCATGTTTCTTATAATTCAACAGGAAGTTATTTTGCTTGTCCTGTATTGACCTCGGTTGACAGTGTTGATCCGTGGCTACATCTGATTACTAAATGATCAGCATGTTAACTATCATGATAATATCTATTGTGTACCTTGGTTACACCCCATTCCAACATGGCCGACACGTCATTACCGTGATAATAGTTACTTGTCACACAATGTTTATATATACCATTTTCTTTAAGGTATTTCAAGCTATTTTTATAATGGTTTAATGTTTATTCGTTTGCGTGATACGGGAATATTACTACTTTGCTCGTAGTATTTTCGTATATTTTGAACCATTGCGGTCATGTGACCGCATAACCAGCCAATGAGCATGTAAATATGAGCTAAGAATCAGTCTCGCTATCTCAGCTAGACCGGCATTGGTGGAAAAGAGAAGCGGTACGCGAGCGAGCATTTCTGTAAGTAACTGACACGGAACGCGAGTCGTTCCGACCTGAAAATGCATGAAAAACCTATAAATATTTTTTTACCGATTGTACGCAATATGCACCAATCCACAACCGAGAGTCTTAAAATCACTGATGGGTAACCACGTTTGATTTGTATGATACAGAATTCTTTAAAATTGTGTAGCGTGTGGTACCATGCAATTATTTAGTTTTATTACGTTTGAGAACATAGCTTTGGGCTCAAAATTGTTTTTTTGTTTTTCCATAGAGACCCCCGAGGAAGGGTCCGTTTGTACCCGAAATGCATTGGGTTGATGTGAAATGCTGTAAATAATGAAATCTGCAAATATTTGAAAATATGAGTTTAATGAGAAAAAACATTAAATAAAAGATATTGCATTGGAAGATGCCTCAGAAAAAACGTTTTTTCGTGGATTTTCATTGAACAATGATGAACTGAAGAATAGGACCACTTCAGGTCCAAGTAAAAGTGTGCACACCTCAAAACAGAGTGTAGTACTTCTACCCTCACCTATGTTGAATTTGTTGTCCCACCCATCCCTAGAGAGATGGGCCCATATATCTAGCAAGGCCTACTTCAGGGCCCTTCTTTATCTTTCCTTAGTCTTACAAAGCCCAGTAAAATGCATTATTTTGCAAATATTTCTAATCGTTAACACTCTGAAAAAGTGTTTCATTTCCCATGTAAGATCTCTTTCATGGGAAGAGGAGGTTTCTGAGGTGGGAGTATCAGGCAAGTAACACTACTCAGCCTCCCTCTTTGCCAGCCTTCAGAGGGAATCTCTCTTCATTAATACATCTACCTGACCCTCACTCTGCAGCACACTTCCTTCAAGGCCTGATTATCAATTTTCTACCATCCTTCTACCGTGCACCCTATCCCACAGATAATCTTGGTCCCCAGCCCCATATCAGCCACCACCCGGCTTCATTTTCCTTATTAAAAATACATCTTTTACAGATATTTATCAAGTTTATGTGTGTATATCTTTGTTGCTTGTAATAAGACATTTTTGCTTTATTGGTACTTACTAGCAGCCCGTCCCGACCTTGTCCGGGAGCATCAGGCTTCAGGGCCCCCACCCGCCTCAGCCCCCGCCCGCCCTGACATTGTCAGTGGTCCCCCGGGGTCGCAGCCCGTCCCAACCTTGGCTTCAGGGCCCCCACCCGCCCCGACATTGTCCGTGGGTCCCCCAGAGCCTTACCTCATCCGCCGCACCTCCCCGCGCTCCTGAGTTCACCGGTCTGCCGCTCCTCGGCGCTCCTTCCTGCCTGTCTGCCGCTCCTCTCCGCTCCTCCCATCCTGTCCGCCGCTCCTCACCGCTCCTCCCCGCCTGTCCACCGCTCCTCCCCGCGCTCATGTCCGCCGTTCCTCCTCGCGCTCCTTGACACCGCTCCTCCCCGCGCTCCTGATGTCAGCACGCACGTCGCGGCCGGCACTACTTCCATGGGACTACTTTTTTTTTCTCGTAAATTTTTTAAATAATGTATCGGGTGTGTGGATTGGCGCTGTGGTTCCCGAGTTTACCCGCCTCAAGGGTTCAAAGTTCTTCCTTTATAATAGTAGTATAGATAAGTAAATGCTTATCCATAGTCTAAATTTGTTGAGGAGAAGTGTTTTATACAGTGCTGAACTTTTGACCTCTGTTGACAGTTGACTTTTGCATGATCTGTTGGGGGTAGGGTGGAAAGTTATGTCAGTTAGAAAGGTTTGGAATGTTAAATCAATAGAAATGTGTATTTTGTTTTGAATTAATGTGTGCAGGATTTTAATTGGTTATTTATATGTATGTATGTGTAAAATGAGAGGGGAAAATGTTCCATTTGACGGTTCTGCTGCAAACACGGAACTAGAGAGATTCTGTACAAGAATATCCACTGTGTGAGTGGTATTCTTCTTAATCTACAAATCAATTTGAAAGGTGAGTTGATAAGTTGTATGGGAGTGTGTGCGGTGCATCTTTGTACATTAAGGAATTATGGGGTATATCAAGACAGGCGATAATATTATTGCCTCTTTATGGGTAGAAAACTGCGGATAAAGCCGTGATAATGTTATCGCCTGTACTGATAATATGCCCCTATATTCATCCGTTGTTAAATGTTTTATAGTAGTAAATGTGTTTTGCTATAATGCATGCTGTTATGTTTTTTGTTTAATATCAGTTTGTGCGTCTCTGTACATTAAGGGATTATGGGCAATATTATCAATAAAGGGCAATACATTATCGCCGCTTTTATCGACACCTTGTGTCTGATGCAAATGATGCAATAAAACGGGAGAAATACCCACAACTACGTGTGCAGGCTCCTTAATCAGAAGACGGTTTGGGGGATTTTCTTCACATTTCAAGCGCTAGCGGCAGCGCCTTTCACTTTGCACCACCAGCGATCTGGCAGCATGCCAGCATCACCGCAATTACATTTTGAATATATATATATTCACTGAAAAAAACATAGGTTTCAGGCACGTTATAGTTAGGAATTAACATTTAAAAAACCATTGAAATTCACTGAAAAAACCATAGGTTTCAGCCACGTTATAGTTAGAATTTAGCATTTAAAAAACCTTAAAAATTCACTGAAAAAACCATAGGTTTCACCCATGTTCTAGTAAGCTGGACATTTCTCTCATACTAAACAATTGAAATTCCTCCGTTATAGTTAGTTCAGCTAACTATAACTTGCGCACCCGCAATGCACTGCTGATGACGTCACATACTACATCACTCATGACATGGTCAGTGACATCACTCATGACATCACTGATGACTTCTCAAATGACATCACTGATGACATTATCCTTGTGAAAGAGTGGGAGACCTCCTCTCAGCGTAATATAACCTTTGATACACACATTGAAAAATAGAAACTAAAAATTTCAAAACAATGGAGATATCAATACCAGTTACAACAACCTGTTCAGTAATTTCAACATCTAAATACACATCCACTCATTCACCAACAGTTCAATATAGTCAGACATACATTTACTCACTCATTATATGTACTCATACACCTATGCATCCTGTTACACACAATACTCATCCATAGAGTTACTCACACACATACTCACACATGCAAATAAACTATCAAACATCCATTTACTTGCATACATAGCGATACACACACCACTACACTTACTTCTACAGAAACATTCTCTTAAACAATCACTTATAGAAACACATACTTATTTATATAGGAACTCTTCCAATCTGTCACACTATCACATATACTCACTTATATACATCAATACTCACATATACTAGTTTAAAACATATGTAGTTACTCATAAAGATACTGTTGAGACAGTCGTTCACTCATTAACACACCCATACACACACTCATCCTTTGATGCAGTCCTGCACACATGCTGTCTTCAAAATACATACAGTGAGTCAGTTATTCATGCATCTATGTGCTAATACCCCCCCACTAAACTATACAGACACTCATACTGATACTCAAAAATCAACTAATAGCCCATGTAGACACTCATATAGCTACTCACCAACCCATGCAGACACTTATACACAAAGTGAGACACTGATACAGATATTTATACATTTAAACATTACTTGCTAATGCATGTATTCAGTAAGATACTCTTAATAAGTCAGTTATACAATCAATTTAACAAAAAAACATCCATTTAGACAGTTATTTACACATTTATTCTTCCATCGACCTTTAGATATACATATAAAAAATATTTATTTTTCAGAAAGACACACATTCACTGGATGAGTTCATCAGTGATGTCATGAGTGATGTCATTTTAGATGTCATCAGTGATGTCATGAGTGATGTCACTGACCATGTCATGAGTGATGTAATATGTGACGTCATCAGCAGTGCATTGCGGGCGCGCAAATTATAGTTAGCTGAACTAACTATAATGGAGGAATTCCAATGGTTTTGTATGAGAGAAATGTCCAGCTAACTATAACATGGGTGAAACCTATGGTTTTTTCAGTGAATATATATAAATATATATATATATATATATCCAAACAAAGGTAGCTCCAAAACTCCAGACCCATGGTCCTTCTCCTTCCGGTGCGGGATTCTCGGCAGAGCCTCGCCGAATAATTATGCACACACACCTTCTTACACGAAGAAGGTAATGATTCACGCACTCACAGGATTTTAAAGTATCACCAAATTTCATTAGAAAAGCAACTCCTAGGTCATAACTAAAGAACCAACGCATTTCGTTATCCCCTGATAACTTGCTCACGATTACAAACTGGCAATTCGAAATCATCCATTAAAAACACTCCACATTACATCATGTGACTTGTGATGTCATCTTGACATTAAACAAGAGGATTCTGGTACTCGTAGTTCATTACGTTTACAAAGGTATTGGTACAGATAAACTGAAACATTTTTATCTTTCACCCACATAGTTATGTTTTTTATGTTTCGTTGCCGGCTACAACGATTGATTATTTAGAAATGTATTTAGGGGCCGATTAGGATGGCGGACGGAAAGCGTCTTGAACGCCAGTCCCGCGGAAATTTGACGGTCCCACCGCACCGTGGTGAAATTGGCGGAGCAATTAGAATTACCCTCCAGCAAAAGCCGACCGCGGCGGACGGATGTCACCAAAGACCGCCGACCGCGGACGGAGGCATATAAAACCTGTCCGCTGCGGAGGGATGCCACCAAAGACCGCCGACCGCGGACGGAACCATTGAACTAAACGACCGCCGCGGACGGAGTTGCCACGGTAAAAGGCCCAACCGCCGACAGTGCAGCGGAGTGACCGGCCTCACGATTAGTATAACATCGCCAGGGCAACGTAAAGATTCCCCCTCCACGACCGTCGCGGAAAATAACATCGACAAATGTAAGTAACAGCGAAAGGCCCTAAGCTAATCGCCCACGGCGGTCTGACCGCAAAGAAAATGGCGGCTGCAAGGTACCATGCAATCCAGCAAATCAGAACCCAACCTACCATGAACACACCCCTCCCCCAATAACCCACATCAAAAACACCCCCCCTCCCCCATGGTGGAACACCTGACAGGCAAGGGTCCACACCCACAACATACCTGACTGCAAGATACCATTGGGACACAGCGACAAAGAAGAAAATAAAAGGAGCCCCTCCCATCCCCACAATCCTTTGCATCACAGCAGAACTGAGGGGAAGAGGCACACAGCAGAGCACAGCACCACATACACCAATAGCCACACAACAACCTGCACATTAACACACACACCTCACCATCCACCACAACACCATCCCAACAAACCACACACCTGCACCCCCAACACCCTGCACAACACACACCATGGCCCACAAGAAACAGTCTAAATTCACAGAGAGTGAGCTGAAAGTCATGGTGGATGAGATCATACGTGTAGAACCCAACCTTTTTGGAAACCTTGTACAACAGACCACACTGGCCAACAAAACCAAAATGTGGGAAAGGATAGTCACCAGAGTGAACGCATCAGGGACCGCGCCACACAACAAAAGAGACATCCAGAGGCGGTGGCACGACCTCAAGGCAAAGGTGAAGCCAATCAGAACCAAGAACCGCAAGCAGGCCGAGCGTACTGGCGCCGGCAGTCCAATCCAGCCAATACCATACACTGAATGGGAGGAGAAGGTGCTTGGAATACTGCACCCGGAGAGCCTGGAAGGAATAGCAGAGGGAATGGAGGCTGGTAAGTACAACCTAATAACCACAATCACAATGCCAAGTACTGCCTTGCACAACTGCTAAGATACTCCACCTAGGCCCCACCCATGGATGTTGAGCACACATACATCCAATTGTGTGAATGCCAGGGCCAAAATGCATCCACCATGAACACCCACACACGGAGCAACCACCATTTCCTGGGTCACATGTGGCTAAGCAGCCAGCGCTGCAATTCCCCACAGACCCCCTTCACCCACAGCCCAGGAGGATGGAGCCCCTCCACCATGTGCTAGGCTCACCAAAGTAACAGGTAGGTAGCCATTTTCACAGGGAGGGGTGTACCTGGTTGAGGGGCCAGCACTACAACTCCCAACATGTCCCCTTCACCCACAGCCCAGCATGATGGAGTCCCTCCACCATGTGCTAGCCTCACCAAAGTAACAGGTAGGTAGCCATCTTCACAGGGTGGGGTGTACCTGGTTGAGGGGCCAGCACTACAACTCTCAACAGGCCCCCTTCACCCACAGCCCAGTAAGATGGAGTCCCTCCACCATGTGCTAGCAATTCAACCCCTCTCACCAAAGTAACAGGTAGGTAGCCATCTTCACAGGGAGGGGTGTACCTGGTTGAGGGGCCAGCACTACAACTCCCAACAGGCCCCCTTCACCCACAGCCCAGCGAGATGGATTCCCTCCACCATGTGCTAGCAATTCAACCCCTCTCACCAAAGTAACAGGTAGGTTGCCATCTTCACAGGGAGGGGTGTACCTGGTTGAGAGGCCAGCACTACAACTCCCAACAGGCCCACTTCACCCACAGCCCAGCAAGACGGAGTCCCTTCACCATGTGCTAGCCTCACCAAAGTAACAGGTAGGTAGTCATCTTCACAGGGAGGGGTGTACCTGGTTGAGGGGCCAGCACTACAACTCCCAACAGGCCCCCTTCACCCACAGCCCAGCGAGATGGAGTCCCTCCACCATGTGCTAGCAATTCAACCCCTCTCACCAAAGTAACAGGTAGGTTGCCATCTTCACAGGGAGGGGTGTACCTGGTTGAAAGGCCAGCACTACAACTCCCAACAGGCCCACTTCACCCACAGCCCAGCAAGATGGAGTCCCTCCACCATGTGCTATCCTCACCAAAGTAACAGGTAGGTAGCCATCTTCACAGGGAGTGGTGTACCTGGTTGAGGGGCCAGCACAGTATGACACCGAGCCAAGTGGCGTATGCCACCCTAACCCGTCATGATGCCCAGTACTGTGTACCACAGCAAAGAGATGAGTTTGTCAATCTTGTGCTACATGACCTGACATCCCAATTGTCACAACAACCAACCTGTGCAGTACACATCAATGATTCTCTATCCTTTGCACAACAGGTGATCGTGAACTGGCAGGAAATGTCAGCAACCAGCAACACCAGGCACCCCCCTCAGACCATGGGCTCTCTGGAGCAGATGACCATGACGCCTTGGATGCTGTAGATGAAGCCAGTATACCAGTGTCGCCAGTGCCTTTACGGTCCCAGGACATTGCTGTCACCACCACCTTGACCACAACACCAACAGTGGCCCCTGCCGTCGGGACCTCTACTGCCACTACCACTACCACCACCACTGCAACAAGTCTTCCCTGTGCCACCCTCCCAGACCCATTGGACAATGAAACACCCTCCACATACCAGGAGACCAGGGAGAGTATCCGGGCTAGGACCCAGGTGAGGCAACAGGTTCCGGACAGGAGGGTAGGTGCTAGGGCAGGTGGGCAGCAACACCCACCCAATTGTGGTGCCGAGGCCCTGGATGTCATCAACAGGGATATGGACGTATATGAGCGTGCACAGGCACAGGCACGCCAAGACACACTGGAGCACTGGCAGCTGTTGAGGTCTATCGACAACAGTCTGGAACAACTGGTGGACATCATGGGGCAGCAAGCAGTGGCTCGGAGGGAGCAGCCTACAAGCCATATGCCACCTCCCCCTCCCCCCAGTGGCCTGCAGGATGTCATTCCACAAACATCCCCTGAGGCCACAGAGAGGGATGTGGCCCCCGAGCAAGCTGCCCACACAGCAGCCCTTCCTCCAGCCAAAATAGAGAGGGGACGTCCGAGGAAACAGCCAGCCGAAACCAGTGGCAAAGCACCAGCCAGCCACCAGACGAGGAGCCAGCTCTGACTTCACCATACCCTGAGCCTGTGATTCACTCTGCTGACTATCCCCCTACCACCAGGCCATCTTAGATATCTGTTGTACTGGGTTCCCACAACAATGTGCTTTCTACACAATATTTTCAACCTCCATGACTTTCAATTTCCTGATCCCCATCCCCCCATCTATTAAATATGCACTCAACCAACACTGCCACCATTGTAAATAAACACCCTTGAAACACTCATGTCTGTGTGTACTCCATGTTCTAATCACAGGGTGTGCAATGATGTAAACGTTACCATGTCCAAGGAGCAATGCCTGCTTGTACTCATGGTGAAAATGAATTGACCTAGGGAGAACAAGAGAACAACATACACATGTCAGGAGAGTGCATCACAGCCTTCCCACCCCACCGCATTTCACAGCTGTGCTATCTATCCACTCCACAATTTGCACCAGTCACAACATACCCATTTGTGAGCCGTACATGACTACCATGTCCCACACACATTTGCAACCAGCATGGAGCCGACCACAGGCAGCAGTCAGAACACACATCCAGACATCATCACCAACCACCCCTCCTGCATACCATGTCAACACCGTACGTTGACACCCACCTTCAAGGGAAGTAGCGCTCAATGAGCTGACTTCTCTGGTCCACACCTTCCTCCTCTCCTATCATCATCACTGGACACAGTCAGGATAGCATGCGGAGCAACTTGTTGGTATGCAGGGTCCAGGATCAGGGGGATCCCCTTGCGCAGGGTCAGGTTGTGGAGCATGCAGCAGGCAACCACGATTTTGCAGACCTTTGCGGGTGAGTAAGGCAGGGCCCCTCCAGTCTTGTCCAGGCAGCAGAACCTTGACTTCAGCAGCCCAAATGTGCGCTCCACCACCCGACGTGTCTTGCCATGTGCCACATTATATCGCTGTTCACCTGGGGTAGTGGGATTCCGTACTGGGCTCAACAACCATGGGCGGTTCGGATACGCAGAGTCACCTATGGGAGAGGTGGACAGGCACATCCAATATTACCACTGTGGTGGGGGTCAGCAGGGTACACATACAACACAGTGTATGACACTTACAACTCACCAACAAGCCAGCCATTTCCGAATGCATATTTGCCATCAGTTGGGGCACAATGCTGCTCCGCAGGATGTGGGAGTCATGTGCAGAGCCAGGAAATCTGGCACACACATGCGAGATGATCTGATTGGCCTGGCACACCACTTGGACGTTGATGGAGTGGTAATGCTTCCTATTACAATAAATGTGTTCACATGCCTGTGGTGGAACCATACCAATATGTGCGCTATCAATGGCACCTACCACATGTGGAATCCGACCCAGAGCGTAGAAATCAGCCTTCACAGCTGGCAATTCTGCTGCCCCTGGAAAATGGATATATTCATCCCTAAACAACCTCATGGCTGCCAGGACATCACGCAGTACCACACTAAACATGGGTTGGGACAACCCCCTGCTGTACCAATTGTGTGCTGGAAAGTGCCAGTAGTGAAGAAGTGAAGTGCCGCCATCACCTTGGCCGTTGGTGTGATTGCCCCGGGATATTCCCTGCGTGGCTGCAGGTGGGGCTCCAGTTGGGCGACCAGGATCTGCAATGTGGGATGGTCCAAGCGAAATCTGTGCATCACCTCGTGGTCCACAATGTCCTCCAGCACAGTGTATGGACGGTGCACATTCATAGCCCTCCTAGGATGGAAGCACATGTCAATTGTAAACACTACACAGCTGTACAACATTTATGATCATGACAGACACAGCAATAACAATGACTGACATCACCAGTGATGGTACCACAGACTACATGTGGGTTGGCCATGGCACACAACAATGGCACACCTGTAGACTTGCCACACATTGACATCCCCACAATGACTTCACAGCGATGTGTGTGCACAAAGGCACGTTTTCACATGTAGCACAGACAGCCTTGATTGTGCTACATACACCTCATATGTGGATCTGTATCCCCACAGGCCCCAATCTTTGTGCTGCACCATGCCAATACATACATACACAGTCCATGAGGTCATGCACCTCTGACTAGACTTGCATAGGCTGGACAAGGACACATGAGAGGGCAATCCATCAAGCACACATCACACAGCAACTAATTCATAGTGCATCCATCACATCATCACATGTTGTTGCACAGACCATGCACAGACTCACATGTAACACAATCTGCAGGTCCATGGTAACACTGAACTGTGTAAACGTTAACCAACAACCCATGTCTCATGTGAGCCACCACATCACTACATTGTCACAGATGTGCACTGGTCTGGCATGTGCACTCAGCACTGTTCGGGGTGGGTAACTTGCAATGTTTGCACTGCCCTGTTGCATGATCATGGTGGCCAATGGACACCCTTGGACAGCGCCCTCGCCACAGCATGATGTGTTGGCAGGTACCATGTACCTGCTCAGCCACCCATGTCCCCTTGCCAACACGGAATGTGTGCCTGAGCATGCAGTAATTGGCCTCGCGCTGGCAGTGTACGTCTGCCGCAAATACAAAACTTGCATTCAGCCACCACAAAAGCGTTTCCCATTGGCTGTTGAATAGGGTGCCATGGCAGGGACACACCGGCGCGGTCATGCGAGCGCTGCCGCTATGGTGCATCTTTCAAATGCTTCCAGTTTCCCGCACCGCGATGGAGGTTCATGCATACCGCGGGGACGGGGCAGGCTTTCTGCAACATTTAAATCTACATTGTGAAATGGCAGTTGGAATGTCCCTCGATGCAGATAGCGGTACCCACCGTCGTTCCCCGGCGGTGAGTCACCTCCCATGCCCATTCAGTCCAGGGGCCCGCCATGCAGATAGCGGTACCCACCGCTGTTCCCCGGTGGTGAGTCACCGCCCATGCCCATTTAGTCCAGGGGCCCGCCATGCAGATAGCGGTACCCACCGCTGTTCCCCGGCGGTGACTCACCGCCCATACCCATGCCCATTCAGTCCAGGGGCCTGCCATGCAGATAGCGGTACCCACCGCCGTTCCCCAGCGGTGAGTCACCGCCCATGCCCATTCAGTCCAGGAGCCCGCCATGCATATAGCGGTACCCACCGCTGTTCCCCGGCGGTGAGTCACTGCCCATGCCCATTCAGTCTAGGGGCCCACCATGCAGATAGCGGTACCCACCGCCATTCCTTAGCGGTGAGTCACCACCCATGCCCATGTGTTTAATTCTCTGGGACCAAATAGTTCGCCAGCTACCTGGGCCACCTCAATTATGATTCCAGTTTTTAAAAAGGGGAACAGACAAGACCCGTCCTGCTACAGGCCAATTTCCCTTATTGATTCGTCTGTAAAAATATTGGGCCGTGCGGTCCTACGTAAATTAACAGATTGGCTGTCTGAAAGAGGGGTCCTGTCCAATGCACAATATGGTTTTAGAGCCAAAAGGAGTACCTTTGACCAATGTCTTAACCTCCATCTTTTAATCAGCAAGTACACTATAGCTAAGGAGGGGTCAATTTATATGGGGTTCATAGACCTCTCCTCAGCATTTGACCTAGTAAATAGGTCAAAGCTGTGGCACATATTACTAAACATGAGTATTGACCCACCATTAGTGCACTTTCTAGCGGACCTGCATTCTGGTCTTTTAGCTGCAATTAGAGTAAATACTGAGGTGCGATGTAGAAGTCATTTTAGGTCAGAGAGGGGGGTCAGACAGAGGTGTATTCTGGCCCCCTTCCTGTTTACACTATACATTAATGCCCTGGAGCCTGCTCTGGAGGACGTGTCTCATGATGTCCCCGTATTGGGGAACTGGTTATACCAGTTCTCCTTTACGTGGATTATGCCGTCCTCCTGGCCCGCACAGGGGGGGGTTTGCAAAAACTGTTGGATGCTTTTGGAAGTTTTATGGAGGAATTAGATTTGAAAATTAACACAAAAAAGTCCCAAGTTATGATTACAGGGAAGGCACGAAGGGATACAAAGGTCAAAACCTTCTACTGTTGTGGGGAAGAAGTTCATAGGGTATCCACATTCCCATATCTAGGAGTTCTTTTCGTTGAAGGTGGTAACTGGGGCCCTGAAAAAAACAGCCGTAGTGCGGCTTTCGCTAGAACCGCATCTGCACTTATGGGTGTCTCAAAAAAGCTAGGGACTAGGACAATAGAAGCCCTTATTAAGGTTTATAAAACTAAATGCCTAGCGGTAGCCACATATGGTTCTCAGATATGGGGCTATTCGCCCCAAGCTAAAATCCAGATTATTGAGAATAAATTCCTTAGATCAGTTCTGACTGTCCCTCAGTCTTCCCCAACATTCTCTATTCATACCAAGCTGGGGCTAGGATACGTAACTGACCAAATTAAAATAGCCCGCTAATATGTTGGTTGAAAACCTGGTTGAACCAAGAAATCCCCTTGAAGCACATCATACTGCTAGACTGTTTGAAGCTGGATAAGTCTAATAAAGGGGCATATTATCAAGGGGGTTTATCTCTGCTTTTTTGGCTTTAAAAGCCAAGAAAGTGGAGATAAAATTATCTCCCTATCACCTAGCTGTCGCTAACACCAGTTAGCGACAGCTAGTAGGAGATAGCGAACATCTTGGGCCCCACTTTGCATGTCAGTGATATTTATCACTAATGATATGCAAAGTGGGCGTGCCAAGATGTTAGCAACTGAAAACAGTCGCTAACATCGCTATCTCCTATTACCAACTTTTGGAGATATTCGCGCTAAGCGCGAATATCTCCAAAAGCTAACACCTGCCTTGAGCAGTTCTTAGCCATGTTATCCAATGGGAGGTGGATAACATGGCTAAGAGCATTAGCTCGGTAATGCATGAATATCGCTGACTTTTCAGCGATATTCATGCATTGCGGCGATTTTTATCGCATTTGCGATAAACCTTGGTAATACCAAGGTTTATTTGCGGTAAAAATCGCCGCAGCGCAGCGGTACATTTTTGTCTCTAACCAAGCAATAGCGATAATTATCGCTATTGCTTGGTAATATGCCCCAAAATTCCTTGGTTGGCCTATATAAAATCGGGTTTTCACAATTTGGGACGTCCTGAACTCTTTTCGTCTCCAGACTCCATAGTGAGGAAGGACATTGGACTGACCAAAAATGCTATGATGAACTTACTCTCTCTAGAGCGGGAGGAGGTAGAGTTGATGAAACCAACAGTCAGAACTAACTATGCCCTAATTAGCCCCCCAGGCCCTGAATCTTACCTCACCATAGTGAATCACCCCTTTCATCGGCACCTTCTAACAAGATTTTGTTTTAACTTGATTAATTTTTCTCTAGGTTGTTTTAAAAACTTGTTGCCCCCCAGAACGGGCAGATCCTTGTCAATGTGATGATTTCTCGAACCAGGACACTTTACACTTTATTATGTTCTGTGAACATTATCGAGAAATCAGAAAGAAATTCTTGTTCCCAATTCTGAGGGAGGTGGGCTTCATACAGGTTAGGCCAGCCCTTCTGTATTAACAACAATTAAACACCCCACGCATAATATTCCATGTTGCTAGTTTTCTAGTCGCTGCTACTCGGATAAGGAACAAGATTGTCAAGGTCACACCTATCCCTGCCGATACTTTCTGAATTAGATTGTCCATCTTTTATTCCACGAATTTATTGTAGGACAAAAGTCCCTGCAGCTTTTTATCACATTTTTTAGATATATTTATATTATATAATATTTACACTGACATAATGAACTTTTTTGTCTATGATGTTTTCCTGTGCAATTAATTGTTTGTATTGTACTATGTCTTTTTATGATTGTGAGAAGTTGGCCTGGTATATAATGCTCACTAATTCTAGTGATCACTTTGTACCATGCCAAGCAACCCTTATGATGATGGTTGTAATTCAACCTTGTAGACCAGTTATCCTAGTGGTAACGTGGACAAAGCAGTCTTAGGCTAAACTCTGAAAGGCATGTGAAGCCAGCTGTTATACCATACACAACCCCCTTGAATACCAAATGAAAGGGACACCACACAGATATATATTGAAAATATATATTGATTTATTAACTATTAAAATCCCCTGGACTCTTTATGAGCACAGAAGCACAAGCGTTAAATCACAAGACAGTTTAAAATACACAAAAGTTGCACAATATGGATGAGCCCTAGGGGCCACCTAAACCATATACTAAGAAAGTGGTATAAGAGATACCAAGAGGAAAGTGAAGAGGCCTAGGGCCTTGGGAATCGCTGGAGCTATTCGAGACTGGAGTTAACTAAGTCGGGAAAGGCCCACGGGACTCGGGTGCAGTGTTCAAAGTGCATGCACTTCTCAATACAAAGTCTATGGTGCGTAAAAAGCACAAAGTTAGAAAATTAGGAACCTTCCGAGTGACCTACGGAGCTGAAACTTAAAACACAGGCCCTTGGGATGTGTACCAGTGCAGGAGCACCGGCGGAGCTGAGTTACCTCACCCACAGGAAGCGGGTGCACAGGGTCGAAGATGTGTCGGGTTTCGTCACGCTGGTCGATGGTGCTTGGAGCTGAAGATGCTGCAGGCGGCTCGATGAGAAGAGTTCCAGTGGATCCAAGGGTGGATCTGAAGAGTTGAATACCTGAAAGCAGAGGGGACAGTGTTCAAAGTCACTAGCCAGTGACTACCGTGGAACCAGAGTGGAACCAGGCGATGTCGGGTGCAAACAGGCGTTGTCGGGTAGCTTCTTTCTGCAGCCACGTGGATACCCGGGGTCGAGGACGTCCAGGAGTCGGTCACGAGCTGTCCCACGTAGGCTTCTCGCTGTTGGCGGTGTCGGCGACCTGATCGGAGCAAACAGGCCTTGGCAAATGCAAGCCACGCAGGAGTTGAAAGATGCTGTTCACTCGGACCAGCAAGGTCAGAGCGAGTGCTCCTTTTCACAGGAGCTTGGGTAGGTCTGGAGCAACCAGACCTGCTGTTTAAATCTTCGGGTTCGTCGCCAAGATGGCCGCTGGCCGCGTGGCTAGTGGCCGGGATGGCGCGTCGAGTGGCACAATGCAAAAGGGCCCCACGCAGATCGTGGAGATGCTGGAGGGCTGATCTTCGGTGCAAGGGCTGCTCGGTGGTGGGGGTTCTCAATCCCCAAAGCACAACATCGAGGATGCCTCAGAAGCTGCGCAGTCAACTTGTCGAGTGTCTTTCAAGAGGTCCGGTCCCACGTCGCTCGGTGCCTCCACGGGTCCCTTCTTCGCAGGGACTGTGGATCGGGCTCTGAGAGGTCTGGGCGTCTGGTTCTTGTCGGGCTCTGGGCTCGGTCTCCGGCGGGAGGCGGCGGCAAAGCAGACGTCGAGTCGCTGGTTGGTACCTGTGTTCACAGGGTGGTCACTCCTTGGCCACAAGGGAGATTCTTCTTCAGTCTTCTGTGCAGCAGAATGTCGAAGTCCAGTCTTCTTCTTAGTTTTAAGTTGATTTCGGGATGATCTGCTGTGCAATGGTACTGCTCCCTCTCTTATTCCCATCTGAGGGGTGGATCTCCTGCTAGGTCCCTCCCCTATGGGTGGGACCAGGAAGGGGGGTGGTTACACCCCCTCTCCTTTGTCCAGCTCCTCGCCAGGACTGGGGCTGGAAAGCCCCAGAACCGGTTTGGGCTGGCTTATGCACAGGGACACCTTGTGTGCCCCAGGCATGTCTCAATCTATTCAGCCCTGTCCTACCCAATACACAAAACCCTGTCTGGGGTGGTGCTCGCACCTCCCCAGGCAGGAAACCCTTTGTCCAGGCCCTCCTCACTGGAAGGACTCCCAGCAGCAGGAGGTCAGACATGTGTCTGTGGTGGCAGCATCCATTTTGTGATGCTGAGGCTCTGTTTAACTTTAACCAGGGTTAAGGCTACACACATGTCGTGTCCCTCTAGAAGGGTGGAATGCTATCCCCGTCGCCAGAACTGGCGAGGGGATAGTATTCCAATTCGTATGACACCTTACTCGACATGTTTTGATAAAGCCAAACCAAAGATAGCATTTAACCGCGAGGATTATAATGCACTTAAGAGTATATGGTATGGCAATATCCCGGAACAGCTTAGGGAGTGGTTCCCGACAGCTGCAGACAGGCTCAGCTCATGCTAGAGCACCATCTCACATATTTCCAAGCACTCTGCCTCCAGGATTGATGAGGCCTTCCATAGGAGTGGCTGATAGGAACATATGTGTCCAGTTAGGGTTAGATATAGGGCTACTATATCTAAGCAAGAGGTGATTACACCAACTTACCCCAGCTGAGTGATCAGCCAGTTGTGTCAAATATGGAGGCCAGGCCAGGGGTGGCACAATACATGCTGCAGCCCCTGGTAGGCCTTGGCTACACCTATGCCCTGGGTACCTATGGTACACTGTTACAGGGGCCTATAAGGTGAACCAATTCCAATTGTGTTATGCACCTAAGGTACATGGAGTCCATTTTAAGGAGAGAGCAATCAGCCTGGGGCCCTGAATAGCAGGATCCCAGGCCAACTAAGTCAAAAACCAGCTAAACACCAGGCAAAAAGTTTGGGGGTAACCATAGTCAGATATCCACCTTCCTACAATGATATTAATTTATCGAATAAAGTATTTGACTGACTGACAGTCCAGGGGCCCGCCATGCAGATAGAGGTACCCACCGCCGTTCCCCGGCTGTGACTCACCGCCCATGCCCATTCAGTCCAGGGGCCCACCATACAGATAGCGGTACCCACCGCCGTTCCCCGGCTGTGAGTCACCACCCATGCCCATTCGGTCCAGGGGCCCACCATGCAGATAGCGGTACCCACCGCCGTTCCCGGCGGTGATTCACTGCCGATGCCCATTCAGTTCAGGGGCCCGCCATGCAGATAGCGGTACCCACCGCCATTTCCCGGCGGTGACTCAACGTCATGGAACTGTACCGCTATCTGCATGGCAGGCCCCTGGACTGAATGGGCATGGACAGTGAGTCACAGCTGGGGAATGGCGGTGGGTGCCGCTATGTGACTGAATGGGGGGATACCAACTGCCATTGCCACTTGCACAAGCAAATGTATCTGTTAGCCTGCCACACCCCCGCGGAATGGGTGCTCCGCCATTGCGATGCCAGCGAGTGATGATTTTCAAATGATGCACCATCGCGGTAGCGCGCACATGCGGTTGGCGGTGTGTGACCGTGATGGTTCTTGCACATGCAGCCAATGGAAACAGGTACCGCTGGACGCGTAAGCAATTTTCAAAATTGCGGAAGCCATGCACTGCCACAGCGGGGCCAGTCATTGGCTCTTTTTGAATGAGGCGGCCCGGGAACACCAATTGCTGCAGACGTGTGCCACTGAGATCAGCTCAGGGCCCTATAAATGTGTGAGTCTGAGCACCACACATCCACTGCTGCCTGCACCCATCACCTCTACCTGCTGCTGCTGGCCACTCCACCAACTACTGTCTACACCCATCACCTCTACCTGCTGATGCTGGCCACTCCACCAACTGCTGTCTGCACCCATCACCTCTACCTGCTGCTGCTGGCCACTCCACCAACTGCTGCCTGCACCCATCACCTCTACCTGCTGCTGCTGGGCACTCCACCAACTGCTGCTGTTGTGCCAGTGTCCTGGACCTTGCCATGGAGAGAGTTGGACAGATCCGGTCCCGCCCATTCAGTGCAGAGGAGCTGGAGGTCCTTGTGGACGGTGTGCTCCGCCACTATGAACGGCTATACGGTGCACCAGGACAGGTGGTAAGTGCAGTGGGGAACATGTTTGTGTGCATGAGGTGGTTCCTGACTCCTGGCCTTTGCAATCTGGGAGGTGTTCTGTGGGAGGCAGTGTGGGTATGCCCCAGCAGGCCAGGCACGCTGTGATGTGTTCCTGGTTCTGTCACTGACTGATTTACCTTTATGCTGCAAAGTGTTATCTTTGAGGGCTCACAAACATGACATGTGTAGTCTTGTGGCTGTGCTGGATCACAACCAATCACATCTATGTTGTGTGTGTGTACCTCACCTGCTTTCCATGATGGACTAATGCCATACGACCTGTACATCCCATACGTTGTAGTGTGCATGCCTGCTGGCAGATACCTGTACCTTCTATCTGTGTGAACGGCCAACTGTTCACTGACTTGCCCCCTCTTATCTCCCATTATGTTAGGTCATGCGGCACCATCGGAAGGCCATGTGGAGGGCCATAGCATGTGATGTACGGGCAGTGGGGGTGTGCAACAGGCGACACACACACTGCCACAAGCGGTGGGACGGCATCTTCAGGCTCAGCAAGAATGTGGCAGAGATGGCACTGGGGCTGATTCCAAGATCAGGCTGTCTCGCACGACGTACCATGACCCCTCTAATGCTACGTATCAAGGCTGTGACACATCCTGACCTGTCCGCACGGTTGAGAGGGGAGCAGCAGCAAACTAGCGGTAAGCACACTGAATGGGTGTGTGGCTTGGGAGTGCATGCATGTATTGCTGGTCAGACACAGTAGTGACATCCGTGGTGTATATGATGTGCTGTTATTGCATGTTGGTGGCATTAGCGGAGTGAGAGTTAGCATCCATGTCTGCCAGCTGGACATACCAGTTGCATTGTAGTGCAGGGACCCAGGACATGCCATTCAGGTCTGTGGTTCCATGCCATCAAATGTGTGGTGGGCTGCATGCACTTGCCCTGTGTGTTTCATGTACATGTGTCACAGGGCCCACTGATTCTCTGACATGAGGATGTCTTGTAGGGGTGGTTCATGCGCAGGATGGGTGCTACATGTTGTTCAGCAGTCAAGGAAGTGTTGATTCTGTAATTTGCAGTACGTGAGTGTGGCACTTAGGTATACCTCTTATCTCTCTCTTTCAGCTTTGGATGAGGGCACTGACCCACAAACGACAGAGCTTAGTGGTGACAATGCATTGGGATCAGAGATCACACAAACGCAGACTGAGACTGAAGAGAGCAGCCCCGGAGAGGGGGACAGAACTATCCCTGAGGACTCACATGTGGAGAAACCATCGTCCTCATCTTCAGACAGCGGTGGTGAATCAGCACTGATGGTAGACATAGGGAGTGGACAATCTACACCTTCAATAAGTGCACAGCACACTGGGCTCACACTGCCACCAACTGCGAAAAGTACTGCTCGTGCTCGCTAGAGTAGGGGGAGCGGAGTGGCCTTTGGTGCAGGCACCGCTGCCCCTACCCCTGTGACACAAACTGCCCTTAGTGCTAAGGCGGTTGATCTACTGCGACAGCTGTGTGTAGGGCAAACAAACATGATAAATGCATTCCTGGACCACAATAGGAAGTTGGGGCAGGTGGTATCATTCATGGAGGGGATGCATGGTGATGTTGCTGGTCTCCACAGGACAGTACAGTCCTTATCCAACACAGTGTTTGCAGCCATTCTACAGTCACATGGACAAGCTTCTACTTCAGTTCCCCCATCCACACCACTTACTGTCTCAGGGGAGAGTGACACTTCTGAACATGCATCATTTTCAGGGTATTGCAGTAGAAGCAGGCACCGGCAGCAAGGCAGGCAACGGAGGCCACAGACACCATCCCCTGGGAAAGGGATATCTTTCACAGAACACAACATCAGCTACCCTGGAGATTGCACACAGGACCCTCAAGGGGTGACGGGACACACAGGCATCCCCCTCAAATGGTACTCACAAGGGCAAGGCACATCTCATGGACATGGCACAGACCAAGGACAGGGCATCCGCAAAGGACAGGACACCACTCTCGAACACAGCTCCTCCCAAGGAGCAGGCACCTCCCAAGGACCAGGCCCCTACAAAGGACAGGGCACCTCACAAGGACAGGGCACCTCACAAGGACAGAGCACCTCCCAGGGACAGGGCACCGCCCACGGATAAGGCACATTCCAAAGACAGGACACCTCCTAAGGCCAAGGCGTCTCCCACGGCCAAGGCACCTCCCAAGGACCAGGCCCCTACAAAGGACAGGGCACCTCCCAAGGACAGGGTACCTCCCAAGGACAGGGCACCACACAAGGACAGGGCACCTCACAAGGACAGGGCACCTCACAAGGACAGAGCACCTCCCAGGGACAGGGCACCGCCCACGGATATGGCACATTCCAAAGACCTGACACCTCCTAAGGCCAAGGCATCTCCCACGGCCAAGGCACCTCCCAGGGAGCAGGCACCTCCCAAGGACCAGGCCCCTACAAAGGACAGGGCACCTCCCAAGGACAGGGCACCCCCCAAGGACAGGGCACCTCCCAAGGACAGGGCACCTCAAGGACAGGGCACCTCCCAGGGATAATGCACCACCCACGGATAAGGCACATTCCAAAGACAGGACACCTCCTAAGACCAAGGCCTCTCACACGGCCAAGACACTTCCCAGGGATCAGGCACCTCCCAGGCTCAAGGTGTCTCCCATGGACAGGACATCCACCAAGGACAGACATCCATCACCCATGCGTCCCCCGAAACTGGTGTTGGTGAAGGAACTTAAACCACATGTGGAGTCCCCCCATACCTCCACTCCCATCCACACCCCGGTGAAGCAGAGGAAGGAGTATACTGTTGTTGCATCCCTATTACACATGATGCAGAGGGCAGAAGGCAGGGCCAGAGCAAGTGTCAAGCAGGTTCCAGCACGTCCCCAGAGGGCAGACCCCCACATGCACATGATCCACCTTTGATGGGTGATGTTTCAGATGAGTCTGCACCACTTACCAGTCCAGTCATGTCCAGGGTACCCTTCCAAATCCCAAAGAAACAGGAACACACACCGGTGACACCTGACCACCCCAATGTCGCACAAGTAGAGCTGCCACCAGCTCCCAGAGCAACCCTGCCTCCTGGCCCATACAGCCCTGTGGCTCATCATTTCAGTGGTCCTAGTGGGTCAGCTGCAGTTCACTCTCATGTGTCAGGTAGCAGCACTGTGTCTGTTGTTCGCTGTCATGCCTCATGTAGTAGCACTGTGTCAGTTGTGCCCTCTCCTGTTTCAGGTACTGCCACTGTGTGTCTCCTTCAATCTCATGTCTCAGATGCTGGCATGGTATTTGTTGGTCAGTGTCAAGGGACAGGTCCTGCCAGTGTCTATCGCTCATGTGTCAGTCACTAGAGCTGTGGCTGTGTCTCACACTCCTGTATCCGGTCCTGCCAGTGTATCAGGGTCTATCGCTCATGTGTCAGTCACTAGAGCTGTGGCTGTGTCTCACACTCCTGTATCCGGTCCTGCCAGTGTATCAGGGTCATCGCTCATGTGTCAGTCACTAGAGCTGTGGCTGTTTCTCACACTCCTGTATCAGGTCCTGGCAGTGTATCAGGGTCTATCGCTCATGTGTCAGTCACTAGAGCTGTGGCTGTTTCTCACACTCCTGTAACAGGTCCTGCCAGTGTGTCAGGGTCTATTGCTCATGTGTCAGTCACTGGAGCTGTGGCTGTGTTTCACACTCCTGTATCAGATCCTGCCACTGTGTCCTCAGCTATGAGGTCCCACAGTCCACATGATTCTGTGCTGTGAGGTGCAGTTCCCATCACTCAAATCTCATTGTACTTGATGTGTGGACTGTTCATTGTAACCACCCTTATAATATTCTTGTCCATGGGACTGTCCGTATGACATACGTCCTTGTGCTGCCTCAGATGTACCTGCTCTGTTCCGGCCACTGGCCCTGTTTGAGTTATGATGCAATGTGCCACTGACTTGTGCTGCCTCAGATGTACCTGCTCTGTTCTGTGCGATGAACTGTTGATGCACTTTGCCCCTCTCATGTGCTGCCTCAGATGTACCTGCTCTGTTCTGGCCACTGGCCCTGTTTGAGTTATGATGCAATGTGCCACTGACTTGTGCTGCCTCAGATGTACCTGCTCTGTTCTGTGCCATGGACTGTTGATGCACTTTGCCCCTCTCATGTGCTGCCTCAGATGTACCTGCTCTGTTCTGGCCACTGGCCCTGTTTGAGTTATGATGCAATGTGCCCCTCTCATGTGCTGCCTCAGAAGTACCTGCTCTGTTCTAAGCCATGGACTGTTGATGCACTTTGCCCCTCTCATCGGCTGCCTCAGATGTACCTGCTCTGTTCTGTTCCATGGACTGTTGGTGCATTTTGCCCCTCTCATGTGCTGCCTCAGATGGACCTGCTCTGTTCTGGCCACTGGCCCTGTTTGAGTTATGATGCAATGTGCCACTGACTTGTGCTGCCTCAGATGTACCTGCTCTGTTCTGTTCCATGGACTGTTGATGTACTTTGCCCCTCTCATGTGCTGCCTCAGATGTACCTGCCCTATTCTGGCCACTGGCTCTATGGTAACTGTGCTGTTTCTTGCCCCCTGGTTGTGCAGCTTCTCAGGGACATGCTCTGCACTCTCTCATTGCCCTGCCTGGAACTGTGCTGCTTCTTGCCCCTTGGTTGTGCAGCTTCTCATGGACATGCTCTGCACTCTCTCAGTGCCCAGCCTGGAACTGTGCTGCTTCTTGCCCATTGGTTGTGCAGCTTCTCATGGACATGCTATGCACTCTCTCATTGCCCTGCCTGGAACTGTGCTGCTTCTTCCCCCTTGGTTCTGCAGTTTCTCATGGACATGCTCTGCAATGTGTACTGGCCACTGGGCTGGCTCCTGGGTACATCATAGTGCTATATTTGTGATGTTTAATAAAGTCAGTTACCCATGTTGTGTACTTTGTCAGTGTCCGTGTTTGTTGTGTACTTTCATTGTGGATTCTTTGTGTTTACAACATGCCCTGTCTACCACGGATTAGTTCACACTGGTGACACACCTGACAACAAGTGGGGAGAGTTTTGATCATGCCCCCTGCACCGCTCAATATTCATATATTACTGGTCCGGCCCAGCAAGAGTAAGGGAGTGACTCCTCTGCCATTGATGGGAGGGTGGCAATGAAAGCACATTTACTTACAGTAACGCCCAAATCGGTCCACCACGGCTGCCCACAAAAGCAGCCCTCATCTGGGACTGGACACCGGCCCCTCGGGCAGTGCCCTGGTGCCCTCATTGCTAATCCGACGCTGCTGGTGTGAACAGGTAACAGTGTTCATGCATGCTGTGGCATGGTATGTGTGTATTGTATGCTTGCGTACCTGCAGCGGCGTCCACGACAGTGCATGACTTGCTGGAAGTGAAGTACAAACAGGGCCAGGAAGGCGTGTAGGGCTGGGTCCAGGGTGGTAGGGTCCGTGCGGTGGGTCTCGAGGCACTGCTTTCCATCTCTGCTGTGGTGCTTCTGCCGTCTATGAGATGGAGGTGTTACCGCTGCGGTGTTCTGGTTTGTTTCCGACTACGTAATATTGCAGACGGTTGGGACGTCATTCCACACGGTGGTGAGGCTGGATTGGCTTCATCCGCTGTGGTGTCTGGTGTGTTTCCGCGGCGGTTCACGTTTTTCTGCGGCGGACGGTAAATGTGCCGAGTTCCCCTTCCTAATATTGCAGACGGAAGGCCCGCTGCTGGCGGAAGGTGAGGTGCATTTTCCGCCGCCTCCAGCACAGCGGTAATTTATTTATTTATTTTATTTTTTGCAACTTATTGAGCGCGAACGAATACCCGCAGGCTTCTCAGCGCTAGATTTTTCACCTAATTTTCCCAAGATGAAAAAAGGCTCCTGCAGGTTAATTGTCGATATTACTGATTAAAAAGCCAGGTCTTCAATCTTTTGCGAAACTGCAAAAGTGAGGGGCTTTTCCTAATGTGCTGTGGCAAGGTATTCCATAATTTGGGTGCCCAACTAAAAAGCGGCGATCACCCCATGAAACCGTTTTGGACCCTGGAACCACTAGTTGGTTAAGAGTAGAAGATCGAAGCTGTCTGGCAGGTTTATAGGGTATCAGCTGGTCCTTAAAACAATGTGGTCCTTGGTCATGAAGTGTCTTGTATACTATGCAAAGTGATTTAAATTTGATCCGATTGCGGATCGTCAACCAATGATATTTTTTGATTGTGTCTGATATGGCCGAAAACGTGGGTGTTCTAGAGAGCAGACGTACTGCTGCATTCTGTATTGTCTGAAGCTTATTGGTTACCCTGACCTGGGCATTTAAGAATGGGCCATTGCAATAGTCAAGGGACGATAAAACTAAAGAGCTAACCAATGTTTTAGCAGCTACATCTGGCAAAAACGGGATGATTTTTCTGATCAATCTTAGTAGCTGTTGCCGCTACTCTGTTCGCATGTGCCACAAAGTTAAGATCTGCATCAAAAATTACTCCCAGGTTCCTAACCTTGAGGGCAGGGCTAGGAGGGACTCCAAAGGCTGATGGCCACCAGGTTGCTGACCAGTCTGGCAAAAGGAGTCCAAAGATGAGCACCTCCGTTTTTTCGGAGTTGAGTTTAAGGCAGTTGGATGCCATCCACTCTCCGATTGCATGCATCCGTTAGCCATTCTAATGGACCCCTTTATTTGCGATTTTATGTTATTGTTAGTGATGTATTTGATTATACAAAAAATTATTTTTCAAAAATTATTTTTCAACAGAAAAAACTACTCCATAGACCCCAAATAAGGGGAGAAGTACATTTCTCCTAAGCTGGTATTGGATCCAATATTTATGGGCACATTTGTCGCATCTCACCCATTTGGCTGGGGCACCGTAAACCCGAGTTTTTTCCCTTTTTCTGTCTCATGGGTCATTCTATCACCCTCTAGTGATATAATGAGATAGTAGGGTAATACAGGTATTCCCTATTACTATGTGTTGTTACACAACGTGTTTATTTACCTATTTCATATATTTTAAGCCCTCTAGTGGGCCAAGAGAAACCAAGGATGTTCTAATCCATTTTAAACCTTCCAGTTTAACACAGAATCTTTAGGAAGAAAGGCATTACTCTACCAATTGATGTTTATACTTGGCCAGCATGTTTCCTATGTTTAAAGCCCTCTAGTTGGCCAAGAGACACCAAGAATATTTTAATTTCAAGACCTGCCAGTTAACAAAGGGTTTTAAGGGAGAGTATCCGTTACTCTGCTGATTAATATTTATACTATGCCGGCATAAGAATCCACTTTCTTCAATTAGAATTTGCAAAAATATCTGAACCCCAAAGTAAGATATACAAAGTATCCAAATTAAATATACAGATCTGAACAGGATATTTTAAACAGTACACAAGGCAAAGTAAGAGTCCTTCAAAGATGCATATATAGTTCCTCACTCTGATTGAGACCCCACGGAGTAGGAGTTCGAAAATGTAAAATTTGCAGTGATTCTCTCTGTCTCAATTTCTTTTCCCGATCTCCACCCCTCTCGCTGGTGGAGATCGTCTCAAGTGCATAGAACCGTAACAATTTCCAGTCCCCTCAATGTTTTGTTTCCATATGTTTTGCAACTGCGTTGCTTCTGTCACAGTTCACAGTAGCTCGTACATGTTCGAGTATTAGTTTTTTCAACTCACATTGTTGTGCTGCCGATGTATTTTAATGCGCATGGGCATTCAATAACATATACGACATACTGGCTCTTGCATGTGATCAACTATTTAATCTGCCATGTTATATTATTCGGCAGGGTTGCCATGGTTGTGTTTTTAGCAATATGGCAAACTTTACAAGTGATGAAACCTTTGGTCTTTAGCCATTCAGTTCCTTTCTTTCTACCCAATTTTTGGTGATGGCTGTGTACCAATTTATCCTTTAAATTTTGGGCACGCCTATAGGTGACATTTGGATGTTTGCCCATAATTTGTCCAGCCATGGGGTCAAGTTGTAGTAACTTCCAATTTTTTCTCAGAATCTGGACAATCTGTTTGGATTACCTAGTATAATCCAAACCGAGTCTAACTGGGTCTCTCATTGAATGTTCCTCATTGGATATTTGATTTTTCATCTTCTAAGCATCTCCCCGTTTTTTTTCATTTGTTCGTTGCCTTCCTTTTTTGATGATGTTTTCCTTATACCCTCGTTGTTTAAATCTTCTGATTGTATTCTGGCTTTGGTTCATCCATTCTTTATCTTCCGAGCAGATGCGCCGGAGTCTCAAAAACTCCCCATATGGGATATTCTCAATTGCTGTAGTTTTGTGAAAACTCTTAGCGTGCAGAGTGGCGTTCGTCGATGTCTTTTTCCTGTGTAGGGTGGTTTCTATTTTATTGTTGGCAATATAGATTTCTGTGTCCAGGCAAATTACCCTTTCACTGCTAATGGAGTATGTGAATTTGAAACTTGCCTCTGTTTAGTTTAGGATCTTAAAGTACTCCTCAAATTCCTCCTCTGTGCCATCCCACACGATTAAAAGGTTGTCGATGTATCTTAGCCACTTTGTGATCTTATTAACAAATCTGTCATTATTGGGGTGCCATGCAATCTGTTGTTCCCGCCACCTTATAGTGAGGCACGCATATCCTGGAGTAAAAGAGAACCCCATCGCACATCCTTTTACTTGCTGGTATATTTGTTCTCCAAACAAGAAAACATTCTGTGTGAGACACATGTCTATCATGTCCATTAGCATCTGGTTATGACATTTAAATTGGATGTCTCGTTCTTTGAGAAAGAAGCTGCATGCTAACAGACCAATGTTGTTGTCAATGTTCGTATAAAGGGATGTCACATCCATTCTTATGAGACGATATGATGTTTGCCATGGAGAACATCTTCTAGATGTCTCAACAAATCCTTGGTGTCTTTCAGATAAGAACTCAAATTCAACACAAAGGGCATTAAAAAGAAGTCGATGTAGCTAGCTACTGGCTGCATTAAAGATCCCTTCGCTGAAACAGTAGGGTGCCCTGGTGGTTTGCTTGGGTTTTTATGTACTTTAGGCAAAAAATACACTGTTGCCGTTATCGGATGGTCTGTTGTAAGATATTTTTGTTCATCATCATCAATAAGATTATCAATTTTCCATTGATCGATCTTTTTGTCCAATTTTTCCTTATATAAAGATTTTGGATTTGTTATCAATTTTCTGTAATATTGTTTGTTTCTTAATTGGTGATGGGCTTCAAATTCATAATCTGTTGTATTCTGAATAACGATATTCCCACCTTTGTTGGCTGTTTTAATTGTTATTGATTTATCCTCCTTCAGATTTTTTAAGGCCATCCTTTCTTCTTTCTTAAGATTGTCATTGTACTTAGACCCTTTGATTTTATAGATGTCCTGGATCACGGCTTCTTGAAACAAATCAATTTTATTTCCTTGCAGTAACTGTGGGTAAAAACGCGAGGGTGGTTTCTTACCACTCAAACCTGATCCCTTTTGTGGGCATGCAGTGGCTTGGGTTATGATGTTCTGATCATCCATTATGTCGAGGTTGACAAGGGTTATAAGGGATGACCTATCCACTGTTGTTAAAATTGGGTCGCCCATTTCAATTTCACTTTTTTTCTTTTTCCTTTTTGTGTAGTTAGCCATCTCCTGATTCTCTTGGAAAATTTTAGCCAGTTTGATCTTTCTCACGTATTTATAAAGATCAATACGTGTCTGTGCCATATCCATCATTTGAGTAGGGCAAAAGTTGATTCCATACTATAAAAGAGACATCTCATCCTCTCTAATGTCACGGATTGACAGATTCATTACCACTAGTTCCTCATTCTCTTGTTGTATATTCATTGGGCTCATTTGGAGATCTTCTGACGCATTCTCCTGGTCTTTGTTCCAATATCCTCGGAGCCACTTTCTCCTGTTGCCTCTCCTTGTTGCTTTTTTGTTTTTGTTTGTTCCTCTTGGAGACCACTTGCGTCCCCTTCCTCTTGGGGCTTGAAATTGGCCCTTATTTTGTTCCCAATGTCTCTGCTGGAGAGCTAGTCTCATGTCCCCTAAACAATCCTGTTTCAATTGTGCCCCACTTGGGTCAGCCTCAATTCCACTGGGTTCTGTAGATGTAAGTAACGTGATGCTGCTTGAGCTTAATGTCATCTGCATCATTTGACCTGGATGTTTCAACATGTAACGTTTTTTGGCATAAGTGAAAATGCACCCTTGCGCATAATCCTCCTTGTCCCTCTGAAATTTGGACTGTTTCCTGGCTTTCACCACCTCCTCATGTTTATCCACGTATTTTTCCAAATCCTCCCTTAATTATTTATTATTACTTATGGGCACATTTGCCGCGTCTCAGCCATTTGGTGGGGGCGCCGTACACCCGAGTTTTTTCCCTTTTTGTGCCTCATGGGTCATTCTATCACCCTCTAGTGATATAATGAGATAGTAGGGTAATACGGGTATTCCCTATTACTATGTTTTGTTACTACCTATTTCCTATCATTTAAGCCCTCCAGTGGGCCAAGAGAAACCAAGGATGTTCTAATCCATTTTTAAACCTTCCGGTTTAACACAGAATCTTTAGGGAGAAAGTCATTACTCTACCAATTGATGTTTATACTCGTTCGGCATGTTTCACTCATACAAAACCATTGAAA